>NW_028257789.1:0-43235 GCF_054643075.1 Acanthaster planci | reverse complement strand
TGCTCTGGAAATTCCCAGTTTTGTTTCTATATTTCATAAGTATTAGAGCTAGAGTTACTCATTCAAACCTGCACGGCTGATAACATACCTAAACTTACTGCACCACTTAATTTCTGCTCAATTTCTTCTACTGTTGGTCCAGCTTGCTTTTGTCCCTCAACGGTGGTTGCTGGATCAGTACATTTTTGTCATACTTTCTGTCATCACACATCAGAAAGTGGGGAATTTAGTCACAATCTTTTTCCACATGGGCCCAGGCCAGTCCATAACCCTTGAGAGCCAAATGAAGAAAGAGAGCACCAACCACATGGTGCATGAGCTTCATTTATGGAAGGGACATGTCGCTCGTGATTGTGCACATATCGGTACTCAAGGCAGTGTCTTTCTTTTTCTACATGGGTCCATTCTCGTAAGGCACATACATAATACATGTATGTACATATATGTAGCCCTTGAAACCCAGATGAAGAAAAAGTGTGCTACCATTAATGGAAGAGATGTGTTGCTCATGATCGTGCACATAAACATGGCACCATATCAGCTGCTGTTGATGTAAAGATTGCTCTGAAAAAATAACTGAATTTTGTCTTCTTGTTTTCTCTAGAGATAAACTCCAGTTAGAAGTTTCACTCCAACAAGTACCCACTGCATCAACTTCAGTGCTCTTCAAAAACCTGAATAAGAGCACACATGTACAGTACATGTACATTTTGGTTTTTTTAACATTAGCTTGGTTTTTTGACACCCTTCACATTATAACCCTGGCAAAGAGTCTCAACAATGGCTCTAACAAGGATGACGTAATCTTGAAAGGGAATGACTCCATGGCCTCCTCCCTCAAAAAACTTCCAATGTTTATTGAAAAAGACACAGTTGTTTTTAAACACATTTTGTATAGCAGACTTAGAAACTTTCAGAAACACTCCTGCCAGGTTGTTGATCATATTCCATTATGACAATGGTGCTAGCATCAATTCAAAAGGGTTCTTCACTGCCCCTGATGACATCAGTGGCCAATACAGAATGCAAGGGCTTGGCTCCAAGACGATCAGCATACTTTTGCTAAGAAAAAGCTTAACTGAATGTACACTGCCGTGCAAAAGTCCGATCGCACCTGAGTGCACAACAAATTGTGTGTTTTTTATGCATAAAAGAAAAAATAAATTTCCACAAAAGCAATACCTGTGTTTGTTTTGATATGGTTATTCCATTAAATTCACGGTTCCAGTTCTAAAACATGAATTTGGTGAACAATTACGAGCCTGGTAATTAGAGTTCTCCGTGCGTGTGCACAAAGTCAATGGGCAAGTATTCTCATTAGCATATCATCAAAGATGGCGGCGCCCAGTGTCCGAGAAATCCGGAAATCCAGTGATGGGGTTTAGTATCGCGTAAATGCCCCACCGGCGTCGATAACAGCCTGGCACCGCCTTGACATCGACTCCAGGAGATTGGTGATGACTTGTTGGTCCATTCCCTCCCAAATCCGATTGACAATCTGGAACAGTTGATCTTTATTTGCCGGCCGAATTTCACGTTGAAGACAGCGGTCAATTTCGTTCCACAGATTTTCAATCGGGTTCAGGTCGGGACTCTGGGCCGGCCAAGTCATCACCTCAAACTGCCAACTACCCCCCATTTCTCTAATAAACTCTGGGGTGGGATCGGCCAAGAATTCCTGCGTGACTCTAGCAGTATGCGATGGAGCATTATCGTGTTGAAATAGGAATTCATGGCCGATCAAATGGTGGGCAGATGGCAGCATGTTTTTCCCGGAGGATGTCAACGTAAACTGCGGCGTTGATGTTTTCGTTGACCCGCACCAGGCTGCCCACACCGCGGAACTCATGCAGCCCCACACCATGCTCCCGGATCCCCCATGCTTTACGGTGGGCACAACACACTTCTCGTCAAACTCCTCCCCCACAGTCCTCCTGACGTACACCCGTCCATCACTCTGGAACAGTTGGAATCTCGATTCATCGGACCACAAGACCCGGCTCCAGTCATTGGCGGTCCACCCCAGGTGCTCTCGGGCCCAGGCTAGCCGACGACCTTTTATGCTGCTCTGAAAGTCGGGGCTTATGCCTAGCAACCCTGCCATGCAGCCCAACTGCAGGCCAATCGCCTTGAAACAGTGCTGCGGTGGACTGCAACCCCTGCATTGGCAAGCTCCATCGCTAATTCAGGGGCGGTCAGAAAGCGGTTGCGCCGCGATGCCCTCACGAGCTGCCGGTCATCCCGCTCGGTGGTCGATCTCGGTCAGCCGGTGCGTGGTCGGGGTTCCATTGACCCAAACTCCGTCAATTTCCGGAGATTCCGACGAACAGCATATTCGCTGATACCCAGCCTTCTGGCAATTTCCCGGTTGGAAATTCCCTCCTGATTCAGGCTTCAATCATCCCCTTTTCGCGAGTGGTAAGTGGCGTATTTGCTGGCATTGTGTTGCTGCTTTGCGTATCAAGTGAAAGTATTGGTATGCAAATTTTGTCGCCACGAGGTAGCCTGATTTGTCTAGTATCCATTTACCCTTCACAGGCGGCGAAATCACCTATAATTATTCATAAGACAGAGTTTCCCGCCGCGTCAGCTTTGCTTCCATTGGTTTAAATGCCACCTAATAATATTCATGAGCTCATGAATACGTAATGAGATATTTCAAGATGGCGATTTTACACGGGCGAAAAACAGTCGCTCGAAACTTAGCGAAAAGAGGGGGTAGTCGCCGACTTCAGCAATGAGATTTATGAATTTATTTGATTAAAATAACTAGACATTACAAGGGTGAGATGCTTTTTTTATAAAGACTCAGTAATTTATTGCAAAACTACAACGGAAAGTTTACAGCACATGTGCGATCGGACTTTTGCACGGCAGTGTACATGTAATGAGAATTTTGTACAATTATGCGCACTAGTAATGCAATACTGCACCAGTCGCTGTTGGTTGTCAGTGAATTGCAACACTTCAGTTTTTTCATAAACGTATCCTACACTGCACAGTGCATGGAGAGTCCATTCAAACTACATAATATATGCATAATTTAAAATGCGTAGACATGTTTCTGCCATCAACTGCTATGCATTATTAGTCGATTGGATGTAAAATCTCAAACTGTATTCCCTTTTTCAAAACTATTTCCGATATCCACAATTGGAAAAATAGGTGATTGGCTAATGGCAGAATTGTTTGGCAAACTGTACAATAAGATCAACAGATTGTGCAAAGATTGAGTGCTTCTGCAGACTGACTTACATGTAGGCTATCACATCAAACATACATGTACCAGTACATGTATGCGTGAAATAAAAAACATCATCGACCTCAATGTACACAGGAATAACTCTGAATCTTTTAGTTCAACACATAATTTTCATTTCTCTATCAATGTCATGTTGTACATGTAAATGCCAAAATACGGGCGAGTGAATGTCTCAAAGTGTCCGTCAACAGAAAGGATTGTAAGGTTTCACAGGAGGTCTGAAGGAATGCCAGGCACCGAACTTTGATTACAGCTCCGCTGGAAGGGGCCATGGGTCCATGCATGTTTCGTTCATTCGTTTTCGATTTGAAACAAAATACGAGGAATAAGATGACAATCTCAGTTTTTAATTGTTTTTCTGTTGAAAACGAAAAAACTAAGGTAGTGTGGCATTTTATTCCCACAAGCCAGCCTAGGTCTGGCCATGTCTGGGCAAACTATTTCCAACTCTGAGGAAAGTCACCTGACCCAAACTGAAACTACATGTATCTGCCTTGGCCCTTGAATTTGACAAGCAATCTAAGTTCCAGGGGCTAGGAGTCGTTTTGACGGAAATATACCACCGATTGGTAATTGATATGGTGACCCAGTCGACTGACACAACAATGTGCATACACAAGGTATTACCGGCAAGATCGACTTAACTTGTTTAATATACTTTTCTTTAGCTAACTGAAATTTACTTATTTTATACAAAAGCTACAAAAGAATAACACAAAAATATTATACAAAAGAACACTTACATAATCCGCACTCCCTACAGTGCCACCAATAATCCGCACTCTGCAACCTATTACCTGTATCCGCAATCCGCACGCCACAATCCTTACTCCTCACTCAGGTGACTGCACCCAGGTGCTAATTAATTAACCCAAACTAACGAATGGGTAACTCAGGGCATCTGCTAACACTCTGGCTGTCCAGTCTTTCACCGCCTACCTCGACGGTGACGGACAATCATCGACTACCCTACCCACAACTCTACCTACACAGTAATTGTTCTATCCATGATCCTTTCTAACTGATACTATTTAACAGTACACATTAAGTCAACTACTGCGAATACGTTACAGTTACTTAGTTTAGGTGACCACACTGCTCAGATTGCGTAACCAGTACCTGCTCGCAGACTCGCAGCAGTTGCGCACACAAAAAGAGCAGTCCACACAACACTGTTCACTCACCAAACCAGGCATCCAGACTGACTACACTGTGGCAACGGCCAGTTGAGATTAGGGCAAACAAAGGGGGCGCCCGCTGGTGGCGGGGGTGTACGGGGAGTGGTGGTTCCTTTTGGAATATCACCAACGCTCATCCAGTGCCGGCGAGGGGGCGCCCAGCGGCATTCAGTTGAGGTATATTACACCGGGGGAGGTGCCGAAGCGCCCTTTAGCAATGGCAACGAGACGGGGGTTGGTCTGTACGGAACACAGCCGTGGTGGAGCTGCCGGCGCAAGTGAGTGGCACCGCACACGAGTCTGTGACAGTGATCCCGATCAAGGGCACCGCACACGAGTTTGTGGGGCCGACCCCGAACCGAGGCGCCGCACATGACTCTGTGAGGTTGAACCTGAGAGGCAGCACTGCACACGAGTCTATGGGGATAAACCCGAGCAGAGGCACCGCACATGAGTCTATGGGGTGAACAGGAATGGGGGGGTACTGCACACGAGTCTATGGGGTGAACCCGAACAAGGGCATCGCACACGCGTCTATAGCGGTGATGCCGAACAAGAGCCCCACACCCGAGTCTGTGGGGCCGACCCTGAACCGGAGCACCGCACATGATTCTGTGAGGTTGAACCCGAGTGATAGCACAGCACACGAGTCTATGGGGGTGAACCCGCATGGGGGAATTGCACACGAGTCTATGGGGGGTGAACCCGAGTGGGGCCACCGCACACAGTCTATGAGGCCAATCCCGAGCAGGGGTACAGTACACAAACCTGTGAGGCCGACTTCAAGCCAGGGATAGTGGGCGCAACCCGTGCCAGCCTCCCAAAAGTTGTGCCCGCGCTAAAGACCTGCGGTATGGCATAGGGGACTGAGAGAAAATAGCGTTTGGGACCCAGAGCGGCCTGTACCCGTTTACGACGATGCCATTTGGGCTCTGCAACGCCCTGGAATGGGTGTTGAGGGGGCTGCAGTGGCAGGTGGCAGTAGTGTACTTGGATGACGTCATTGTCTGGGGGCGTACGTTCGAGGAGCACTACCAGAGGTTGGCTACGGTGTTGGAGCGGTTCCAGAGCACGGGGCCGAGGCTCAAGCCTAAGAAGTGCAACCTCTTCCGGACAGGGGTGTCCTTTTTGGGTCACCTAGTGTCTGCTGAGGGGGGGTGAGAACCAACCCCGACAAGGTCACCGTCATTAGGAGTTGGCCGACACCCACGAATGTGACGCAGGTCTGGAGCTTCCTGGGCCTCGCATCCTACTATCGCCGCAGCATAGCCCACTTTGCGAAGATCGCCCACCCATTGCATGGTCTCACCAACAACTGTCAGAAGGACTTCACCTGGACAGATTCCTGCCAGGAGGCCTTCGAACAGCTTCAGGACGCTTTGGCGACAGCCCCGGTGCTGAGGTACCCACATCCCAAGTACTGGTACATCCTGGATACCGACGCCAGCAACTGCACCATAGGGGCAGTCCTGTCCCAGGATAGGGGCAGTCCTGTCCCAGGATGGCGGCCGGGAAGAGCAGGTGGTTGCCTACGGCAGCCGCGTACTAACAATGTCTGAATGCAATTATTGCACTAACCGGAAAGAGCTGCTGGCTGTGGTCCACTTTGTGCAGTACTTCATCACTGCTTGGGCAGCGGTTTCTGCTTAGGACAGACCACGGGTCGCTGAGATGGTTGTTTAATTTTCGGGAGCCAGAAGGGCAGACAGCCCCATTGGTTGCAGAGACTAGGGTGTTTCGATTTTGATATCGAGCACCAAGCAGGGCGCAAGCCCTTCAATGCTGATGCGGTCTCCCGAGTCCCAAGCGGGCAATGTGGACTTTCGAAAGAGGCTGGGCACGAGTGCTTCACGGCAGGGACACTATCCCCCGCAGCCGAGCTGGCACCCAAAGTTGGTGCCATTCAGCGCGTGGACCAAGAGGACACATCAGACTTGGACGAGCTCCCACAGGTTTGGAGCCCCGACCACCTTCAGGAAGAACAACGTCAAGACCCGGAGCTGGCCCACATTTGGAAGTGGCTGGAACAAGGGTCACACAGGCCCAAGTGGAAGGAAGTCTCGGCCCTCGGTGCCGGTGCGAAGTCATTGTGGGCCAGGTGGGAGACGCTGCGGGTACAACAGGGCATCCTCCAAATGAGGTTGGAGCGACCACCCGGCGGCCCCCCGACCTGGAAGGTTGCCGTTCCGCGGACCAGGATGCAAGAGTTCCTGCGGCTGGCCCACGACCAACGTACTGCCGGGCACCTGGGGATCACCCGGACCATCGCCAACCTGCGACAGGCTCCCGTCTTTTGGAGAGGAATGCGGCGGGCAGCCAAGGAGTGGTGCAAGAAGTGCCACTTATGTGTCTCCGGCACACCCATGGAGCGCATCGCCATAGATCTCATAGAAGGCTGCCGAGAACGAGGTCAGGGAACTCGGCATTCATGGTGGTCGCCGACTATTCTACCATATGGCTCGAGGCTTTTCCCATCCCACACCAGACAGCAGAGATGGTGGCCCAGACACTGGTGGAGCAGGTCATCATCCCTTTCAGCACACCATTGGAGATCTTCACCGACCTGAGACGGGAGTTCGAGGCTGGCTTGTTCTAGGGGCTCTGCCGGCTCCTTGGCATCCAGAAGACGCGGACAACACCATTCCATCCTCAGTCAGATGGAATGGTGGAATGCTTCAACTGGACGTTTAAGACCATGCTGAGCATGTCCTTGGCTGCGAAACAGAAAGACTGGGATGAACACCTTCCGTATGTCATGATGGCATACCGCTCCTCCCAGCACAACAACACCAAACTCACCCCAAACATGCTCATGCTTGGCCGTGAGGTGGCGCTTCTGTTGGACGTGGTGGTGGGCTTGCCGGAAGGACAAGCTGGTGACGTCACTGGTCGCAACAACATGGCCCCCCATCAATTTCTCCAACTGCTTAGTCATGTCGGCTACACCCTTTATGGCTTGTTCGACAGACCGCATCCTTTCCTTTGTGCCTCTACCTAATAAGGAAGTTCTCAGTCTCAAGCGCCGCCTGCAATGCCTCAGACAAATTCTTCGGCCTTGCTTGGAAGATTCCCTCTCGGACGTACTGATCAGCTACAGCGTCTATGAAATCATTTTTCTCCAATGGCTCTCTCACCTCTTCGGGAATTTCCGGATACGCCTTGACAGCTAACTCATGCACTGCCTGACACAACTCTTGCAAAGACCCCTTCGGCTTCTGCCGACGACGACGTAACTTGACTAGAAAATTCTCAGCCTGCTGGCAAGGCCCAAGAGAAATTGATGGGGACCATGTTGTTGCGACCAGTGACGTCACCAGCTACGTCAGACCAACGCGTGCCGGGTAGCCCGCCTCCTCTGCACAAGCCGAAGGCTGAATTGAATTGTCATAATTGTGGTGTAAAGGGACACTTTGCTACACAGCCGAAAAGAAAGCATCCCTGAAACCTGGGCAACGAGGATCAGCCAACCAGAGGGTCGGCTGAAAGGCTGAGGAATGCAGAGGACTCACAAAAGAAGGGCAACAGAGTTTGAAGAGGAAGAATGAGAGCGACGTTGGAGTCAGTACGGTAATGACTCCGGCAATGGGGCCACACCATGGCTTATTTGTCAAGGGGTCGTTCAGATCAACCGAGTTTCGCATATTAATCAATACTGGCACTACCGACACGTTGATTAATATGACAGTATATCACCAGCTACTGAAGGAACAGAGGCCGACTCTGCAAGAGTGTGATACCAGGGTCCAGCAGGTGGATGGTACCCCATTGAAAGTACATGGGACTTCATGGTTAGATTTACGAATTGGGAAGACTGTGCATCCCGTTAAAGCCGCCTTTGCAGATATTGGAACACCAGCCATGTTGGGAATGGACTGGTTGTTGTCCACAGGGGGCAGTCTGGATTTCGGAAGACTGGAGTTATGTGTCAATGGTGAACAAATTAAGTGTACAAGTGCTGCCGGTGCGCCATTTGTCAGCAGAGCAGTAGTGACAAGGACTACGGAGATACCGGCTGGGCATGAGACCATTGTGCCCGGAACGGTTGTTTGTCAGTATGAGGAGTTGACTGGAGGTATCATCACAAAACCAAGTGAGTCAGGTGGCCGCATTGCAGAAAAAGGCCTAGTAATGGCCAAGTCTGTGGTTGATGTACCAGCTGAAGTGGTGCCCATTCGAGTACTGAAGCCAAATAAGGAGAAACGTGTCCTGCGTGCGGGAACGGTAGCTGCAACAGTAACACCAGTGGAGGTGGAGACTCCGCCCAGAGCAGACAAAATTATGGGACACAAGGAGGCACTACCCAATCATTTGACCGAATTATACAACCGACCAACCATTTGACCGAGTTAAGTCGAAGGAATTTGGCCCCACATGATCATGCGAAATTGAGAGGGTGTTTGATGGAGTTTCAAGATGTGTTTTAAAGGGTGACGACGATATAGACAGAACTGATATAGTTAAGCACAGCATCGACACTGATGGCGCTAGACCAGTAAGACTAAAGCCTAGGAGGCATCCTGTGGTTAACCAATAAGAGATCACTCGCTAAGTGGAAGACTTGAAGAGGCGTGGCTTGATTGAACCCTCAGATAGTCAGTGGGCGGCTAACGTTGTGTTAGAAAAGAAAAAAGACAGGACAAAACGGTTGTGCATCGACTATAGAGGACTGAATGCGGTGACAATAAAGGATGCCTATCCTGTGCCAAGAATTGATGAGACGTTCAATGCGTCAGAGGGCGCTCGATGGTTTCAACCCTTGACCTTGCCTCAGGGTACTGGCAGGTTGCCTTGGACAAGGATGCACAGCAGAGATCAAGTTTTGTGGTATGGAATGGGCTATATCATTGGAAGGTGATGCCGTTCGAACGACTGATGGAGAAAGTGTTGTCAGGGCTGCAGTGGGAAATCTTATTGGTGTATCTTGATGACGTCATTATCTTTGGCAGAACAGTAGAAGAGGCGTTGGGATGACTCCGAACAGTCTTTGAATGATTAAGGAGTGCTGGGCCTAAGTTAAAGCCAAGCAAGTGTAACCTGTTTCAGAGGTCAGTAACCTACTTTGGCCACATTGTGTAGGCTGAGGGCTTAGCAATGGATCCAGCTAAGGTTAAGGCAGTCGCTGATTGGCCGGTCCCGAAGAACATAAAGAAGGTGAGGAGTTTCTTGGGCCTTGCCTCGTATTACCGCAGGTTCATCAAGGACTTGGCTAGCATCGCCAGCCCACTGCATACATTGACGTCAAAGTCAAAAGAATTCATTTGAGATGAGCACTGTGACAAGGCATTTCACTGGCTGGAACAGTGTTTTCTAGGGGCCCCGGTATTGGCTACCCATTACCAAGTAGCGAGTACATCTTGGATACGGATGCGAGTTCAGAGGGCATTGGGGCCGTACTGTCAGTGTCAAGAAAGTTGTGGCTTTTGCAAGCCGGAAGTTGAGCAAAGCTGAGAGAAACTACTGCGTCACTCAAAGAGAGCTGCTCGCTGTGGTTACGTATTTTGAAATACTTCTGCCAGTACCTTTATGGTCAAAAGGTCAAAGTACGGACCGGACCATTCTTCTCTGGTATGGATAAGGAACTCGAAGAACCTGGAAGGACAACTGGCACAATGGTTGGAGGTTGTGTCAGAGTATGACGTCACAATCCAGCACCGTCCGCGTGCCAAGCATCAGAATGCTGATAGTCTGTCTAGACGACCTTGTAAACAGTGCGATCATTGTAATGCACAAGATGATTCTGATGGTGACAATGCCGTTATTGATGCTACTCTTATTGTGGAAGAAGATAAACAAAAGTCAACCTCGAGCCCAGGAGATGAGAAACATGCCCGAGTTGCTATGGTGAAACCTGCTGTAAGGCACCAAGTCAAAATAGAAACGGTTCATGAAGTGGGAAACGATAGACAAACGATAAGCTCCTTACCCGCTTCAAAATAAAGCGGGCAACGATACGGGGTCTGTAGCAAAATGGCTTGCGGTTCGATGAACACTGCTCCAGGGTGATTCTTTGTAACAATAGGGAGCTTTAGGGATTACATTCATTGTGGCTGGTGGATGAGTCATTGAGCTGTTCACCAACAGCTGGGACCCCAGCCCATTGATATTTCAACATTGTTTAGGGTGTTTGGGAAACGGGTTTCTACTACCGTTTACATGGATATTACAGATTTTTTTTTTCTTCAGTTTGCCATACTGCCCCCAAATACCAACATTATTCGACTTTTCTTACTTTAGTTTTTAGATTGATTTTGAAGTCCTGTGATTGTTGCATCTATAATGTTTAAGAAAGTATGCTTCGGTTTTATACATGCATGCAGTCCTCAGCTGCCTATTCTCTCGCTCTGTAATATTGCGTGTGGAAGACAACGCAGCCAAATAATTTTACTTTCAAATAGGCTCAGTAACGGGCTCATGTATAAGTCATTTCTGTTCTTTTGTTAAACCAGCCACCACATCTCATGGAAGAGTGATGTATATGCTTGACTTTCGTTTCTACAGAATCCACAGGACCTAGTGGAACTGTTCATTGTCTTCAAGGCGAACACTTTCCAGTGTTTTCGGTGTATTGCATGAAAAGATCGTATTGTGTTTTAAGCGATGTTTGTGTGATGGACATGTACACATGAATGTGGCTGGTGTGAAAAGGGTCCCTCGGTTACGATTGATCAAATATGTTGTGATTTGTTAAGAATAATGAACCTCAGTGTTACATGAAAATATATTCGATTCACATGTGAGATAGAAAGAAATAAAAGCGTAAACCAGGGACCTTCAAGACTGTCGGACGAAACAGATGACAACGAAACAACACCGAAATAAGCCCGCGGCATGTACATGACGTGTACCTGCATGAATGTGAAGAACCATCAACTGGAGGTTCCCAATGTACATGTAAGTAGTCTTTTCAGCACAAATCGTGTCATGGAGAGACGTGTCTATTTTATTTTCTGTCCGTCTTTTTGATTTACGAAACCTCTTACCAGACGTATTGATGAAGCTGCTGAATGTCGAAAGGAAGCATTTTGATTGGATACCTATGTACGGCATGAATACGTCATTTAAAGCGCACAATTTCATTGGCGGGTGCAGTAGTTTTCTTTTCAGCGACATGAATAATTCAGCAATCCGCAATTACTCCTGTTGCGTCATTTCTTTTGAGCTTGGGCCTTTGGTACATGCGCTCCCCCCAAAAAGAACATATTTTGGTTGTATTTTTATACGAATTGAAGAAGGAATGTTTTTGTTTCAGGGGTTGCAATTTTTTATGTTTTTTTTTTGCTTGATCGTGAGAGTACAAAAAAGGGGTGAAAAGCTTTCGTTACAACGGTGAAAGGACTTTTCTGTGTTGTTTTCAACTTTTTCTTTGCGTTTGAGAGCTTGATTTTTTTTAAAAAGAAATTACTCTAAAACTGTTCATCTAGCTGACTTGTTTGGGGCTGTATTTTAATCGGAAATAGAAAAGGAATGCTTTATAGGAAGACGTAAAGGACTTTTGGGGGAGGGCCTCTGGATCTTTATTTGACAGCAAATCCATCCCTTTTTTGAAATGTGGTGGCTCTGAAAAGAGCCGTTGGTTTTTCCTTTGTCGCTGAGGTCTTGCTAATGAAGAATTTTGTCGTGGCAATCCTTGTCGGCTCTGCTCTGAAACACCTTTCTGCAGCCATGTTTGCATCTGCGATATTCTCCCTGTAAACTTGAACCGAGCCCCTCGTCCAGATCCATTTTCTTGAGTTTGCCCGCTGTTGCTAGAGACGCCATTTCTTCCCATGTCTTGTAGTGCCCCGGATACTTGTCTGATGACTGGGGAGTAAAACAGCACCCACCCCCAAACTCCCGAAGAAATGTCATGAGAGTGCGTGCTCGATTAGGTCTGCTGGAACAGTGACGACAAGTAGTTTCTTGACACTTGACAAATTCCAACTGATGGGACCGCTGCACAGAATGCTTGCAAAGGAATTTGTACTCCTCAGCAAGTGTTTTCAGTGAATCACTGCTGGCGATCTTCTTCTTGCTTGCGTCTGTTAGTTCATCAACGGTGGATTCATTGCTGTAGATGTGCGATGATGCGGATTTGACAGGAACTGTTTTAACTTGAAAAGAGTCAAAAACTCTCCCCTTGAGGCAGCGCTGAACATCACTAATTGCGTCTAGAACAGCGGCATCCTTGCGTCTTCTTTTCTTGCTGGACAGGTTGGTTTGTTCTTCTGGAGATTTCTGCTCTCCGGGAACTACAGCCAGCAGCTGAAGTCCTGTTAGCCACATCGTGAGCGGAGCCCAACTGTGCTCAATCATGTTGAACCGGCTATCTCCTGGTGCATAGCTCACGATATTTAAATAGTCAAGTTCAAGATCCCGCCACAGCCGCCCCATCATCAACACAACTTTCATGCTGTTCCTTTTCCAGTCTGGGCCATTGTCACTAACAATAACAGCTGCATTTCTCCTTCCTTTTCCTCACACACTTCGGAGAAGAGGTGTCAAGTCTGAATGATGATTGTAGACTGATGCTCTGTGAAACTTGTTCCCCCTGAGACAAAGCGTTAACGGGCCAGTTCTTGGATAAATGAGATGGCGACGCCCGAGCTTGTCATACCAATATGCGGCTGGACGGCGGCATCGGAGTGGAAGGGGATCTTCATGTGAAGATAGGAAAGATGTTGATTGCTTTTTCTCTGGACTTTCAGATCTGGATCGTTGGTTCCGCAGTTTACTTGTTGACTGCTTCCGCAACTCCATATAACCGCTGGGAATGATTTTATACCCTGTGGCGAAATTGTGGTCAGGATAATGTATCATATTGTCTTTCATGAAGTAGGTTTTAAAAGACATCCTCCGGTCAACACAGGGTCCTCCTCCTACAAGTAATTTGTTTTTGTCATCCACTGACCAAGCCATAACTTCGTCTTTAAAGCAAGCAGCCATCTCCAATGCGTAATTTACAGAGGTGTGGCAGAAATGAGATGCAGGGTGACTTTTTCTGATGTCGTTTTTCTTGATGCCAATTTTGGCATCAATAATGCCGTGGTAATACTTGGATGCTCTGTGCTTTTTATTAGGAGCAACGAAAAGCCGTTTGACAGTGCTCGTAGATACTGATGCCGGAAGCCCAGGGATTTCCCTTGCAACTTTTTCTTGTAACCTCTCAGCAGACACTCCGACTGATGACCGGGTTTCAGACCTTCTTCTATGTGCAGCAAATCCATGGTCAAGAAGCACAGCCTCCACAGTCGGCACCAGTTCGTCGTATTTCTGGTAGTACGCTTTTCTGCCACGCTTTTTTGGTAAGGCACCGCGTGCTTCAAATGGAACTTCGTCAAACAGTCGCTTCCTTGATACTGGACACTTTGCAGCTTGATCAGGACTGAGCAGCTCCGGTCTAATCGGAGAGATGCTGATTTCTCCATGGACAGGGCTAAATGTATGAACGCATCGCATTGGACTCAAACTGTACTCCATCTTTTTGGCTGGTTTTACAAACTAAATCATTTTCATGTGGGTCAAACACTGTGTGATTAAAAAACAAGAAGTTGGCATCGTTTGTCCAGTGGCCATGCTTCACATCATTCACCCTTTCAGCAAGCTCACTGATGCTTGAACAGTAATCCAATAATCGCACTTGTGCACATACATTTCGGGATGCATGCACATTCATGAAATCAAGCCCTCCATACATGAAGTCCCTGAACTTTACAACCACTGTACTTTTTAGGAGCGTGACATTGATCAGTGGAAAATGGAAAGCAGCTGCCAAAAGAAACGCAAGTACACATAAGTTGTTTATTCTTGAAATTGTGTTCCAAATGATTTTGGTGTATAAACCTAAAACCCTTTGGAGAAGATTGACAACTGGAATCCGTACACTGTCGACTATGGAGCGTCAAAAGTGGACCGCCTCATTTTCTCACTTTCTGCTAGTAGATGTTCGGGTTTTTTTTAAGTTGCACCACCCATTTTCATAATTTTCATGGCAGAAACTCGGATTTTACTTTGCCGACGGGGTGGTCCAAAAGTGGACAAGTTAAAAACGGAAATGACCGTAGCGCTCCCTAAGCTCAGAATAGAACAGTCAACTTCACAAAACCCGAACATCTACTATCAGAAAATGAGAAAATGGTGGAAATTTGAAGTTTTTAGTTGTCCACTTTTGACGCGCTACAAAGAATCGTTAATCAGCCTAGTGCGTATAATAATCATCTAAAGATTTAGGATTCCAAATAAACTTGATAATAATGGACCAAAGATACTTGACAGCACCGAAAAGCAATATAAAGAATTTTGACTAAATGAGAAAGATTATAGAGAAATCACCAATTCAAAAAAAGTCACAGTTTCCAATTTTCAAGGCCCCGATTTTCAAAGTCATAAGAATATAATGTTTTCAAGGTTATAACTGTGTTTGCTGGACAGTACTTTTGCACTGAAAATTTAAACTTTTAAAAAAAAAATTTTTATCAGGGGCAAACGGATATGACAGCGAAGACTCCGATGATGACAACGTTGCTCTGGCTGGAATTAAAAAATGAATGCAGTCAGCAAACCAAGACAAAGTCAAAGATGTGTTTCATGGCATGAGTCATCAGGACCAAACCCTGGAGCTCATCCTTGATTTACTTGGAGACATCCAATCCAAACTGGCAGCGGTGGAAAAGAGACAGGAGCGCATGGAGCAAAAACAAGACCGTCTCCGCGAATTAGTCAAGCTGGTCCTGGTCAGGGAAAGGAGAGAGAAAGCTGCCGACCCACACTCCCCCACAGAAGACACACCGCGGGGCGATCGCCAACAACCACTGTCTGAAAATCGCCCACGTGTATTGTTCGACTCGCCGGCCGTATCCACTGGAGACTGGAATGAGGGTATGGTTCGCGCGGTTGACGACTACAAGGTCATCCTGAAAGAGTTGCAGCAACGAAAACGATGCACGGACAATGACAGAGGAAGGCTCATGTGCATCAACCTACTAAAACGAGAGATCCCAAAGAAAGAACTGGCTGCCCAAAATGTGACTGGAAATTCCAGAGACGAAAATAATAAAAGATGTAAGATCCCTCAAATAAACCGCTTCGTACATAGTATTTTCAGTCAAACAAAGATGCAGTTTCCAGGATTCACTGACTGGTACACGGACAGTGGATGTAAAACAGTTGAGGCACTTAATGAATGTTGCAAGAGGGCTAGATACGAAGTGATTATTCGAAAAACATAGTTTGCCAAGTGTACTTGTAAACCATTTACTCCAAACATCTGTCCATATTACTTAAAAAGATAACTCATGCTTTCGTGTTCAAACTTGAATTCCGGTTGGCTTTAATATTGTTTTGTAGTAAAAATAACATTGTTCAAACTCCAGGACAAGATGTATACATGTACATGTAATCGTTAATCTAAATTTTATTCACTTTATTTGAATTCATTCCAAACTAGTGAATAGGATGGTGCAAAACTACATTGTAATTCAAGTCTCTTTATCCTTGTGGCTTATCAAAAGGTCCCAGTATATAATTCCCACATTAGACAGTCGTACTTTTTAAGTATCTTTATTTCATTACTCTAACTTTATTCATAGCTTCCGTAGAAGATTTTAATCAAGTAAGATGAAGGGTTTATTCAAGTTTTAACAGCATTGCCTTTATCCTTAGTTTTATTATGAAAAACCTCCATACATTTAGAGGCATTTGGATGAAAATTAATTCACCAGTTGTAATGGAAAGGAGTGGAAAATAAACGTTATTCCGAGTTTTACAATGGAAAACTAGTGTTGTTAACGTTTCAATGAAAATGTTTCAAATCCAAGTCAACGGGTAACTGAAAACCAATCTTCAAACAAGAAATGGATTTTAAGTAAAACAAAAATCGGGAAAACGGGTAAAAAGCAAAAAACAATGTCATGCAAATTGAGCAATTCGATCAAGAAGATGATTGTGCCGATGGTAAAAATTAAAAGTGTATGTGTAAATAAAGATAAGAAACAGTTGATGCTGTTGGCTGATGAAAATACCTTCGGTGATGTAAGACAGTTTTCTTCTCCATTTTGTCTATTGTCTATTCCAATCTTTAACCAACCTATAATGTGGAAATCACTGCCTGACAGTGCTAGATGTGGGGAAAGAAACCAACAGATTTTAATTCAATGGCATGAGAACTGATGCACGTAAGCCCGCAGACTCCAATGGAGTTAGTCTTTTGTTGAAAGAGATTAGTTGCTTGAGCAGTCTGAATAAGCTGTGCTAAGGCTGTGGAGGAACTGGCTCAATTTACACAACAAAGACGATGCACAATAACCATTCATGGTAAGCTGGGAGTCAGGGCTTTTATACCAAGGTTGGGGAGATGGTAGTATGCATCAAAGGGGTTGCCGCATAGCCAACTCTCTTTCGGGAAACGCTGCCTTGCAACCATTACCCACTTGCTGTTGAATCGGGCAATGGTTTAAGGGCAACCATTTCCCGCTTGGTCAACTGTTTCTATTTTTGACTCGGGGCCTAAGCAGCTATGACTTAGAAACGCCTAAATGGCAGATAAATAAATGAAGTGGCTAATAATTGCCAAGAATGAGGGAAAGGAGTGCCCTCCTTGGGATAAAGTAGCCCACAGGTCCCAGCCAGGTAAGACTTACTGGTCTTACTGGGACCAGTTGTCAGTAAGAGACGGTGTGTTATACCAACGGTGGGAGTCTAATTATGGTAGTTCAGTTCAATGGAGGTTGTTGGTTCCAGAGATGTTCAGACATGAGTTCGTAGAAGAACTGCATAGTGGAAAGTTGAGAGGCCATCTTGCCTGAAGAAAACCCTGGCCTATGTGAAGCAGTGATACTTCTGGTCAGGTATGAGTGCAATATAAGAGCATACATCCGGAAATGTGATCAATGTGCAAGGAAGAAACCGTCCCCAATGAAACGGAGGGCGCCCTTGGAATAGTATAATGTTAGAGGAACTATAGATAGAGTGGCATTAGGCTTGGTCGGTCCTCTCCCAAGGGCAGAAGATAGGAACCAGTGGATTGTGGTAGTTGGAGACTACACCATAAGATGGACGGAGGCATATGCGCTCCCGGATGCAAAGGCAGAAACAGTTGCCTCGAAGTTTGTCAGAGAATTGGTTTGTTGATTTGGAGTGCCGAGGGAGGTCCATTCAGATCAAGAGACCAATTTCAAATCGGAGGTATTTCAGGAAATGTGTCGGCTACTGGAAATAAGTAAGTCAAGAACAACAGCATACAATCCTAAATCAGACAGGCTCATTGAGAGGTTCTATAAGACTCTTGTCATCATGGATTCTCTGATGATCAACCTGCCCAAAGGTCAACACGATTGGGACCAATACCTCCCATTCACAACCAGTGCATACAGATGTACGACACAGGAGAGCCTGGGGAAATGATGATGTTAGGCCGAGAAGTCACTCTCCAGATTGATCTAGCGATTGAGCAACCGGCTCCAAGTGATGACGTGGCAAAAAGTGTCTATGCACAAAGTTTGAGGGACCAGATGAGGAATGCTCACGAGTGGGCGCAGAAATGCCTGGGAAAGGCTAGAACGGGAGACAATGTTGAAAAAAGGAGGCGATACCCCAAACAAGAGCATAAGCTACCAATAAGATACCGGTAACATCTGCACCATTATGAATTTATGAATAAGGAATAACTAATTAATTGTCTCCTCTGGTATATTGCAGACGTTGAGTCAAGCATCAATAAGTTACGGTAGCATAGCCAAGATAGAAATGGAAGTCGGCGCAAACATTGAGTTCTCATGTACCAGGTGCCCGAAGAAGTTTACTCACTTAAGAGGGCTACTCCAGCACAAGAAAATCCATGGGCCCCCCCTGTATCTGTACTGCCGCAGATGTAACTACAAGGACTTGTGGCGGGACAACCTTAGACGCCACCACAAGACCACCCAAAAAGAGCATCTTCCCGATCTACATGACATAAAGCCAGGGCAGAGCCAGGAAGAAAGTCAGGAGGCAGACCGGGCGGAGCCAGCAAAAGAAGCAAGGAGACTGGTAACAGAAAAGGCTGCCAGTCCCACTGGAAGAAGCAGCCCTGATCCCAAGATCAGCATACCTTGGAAGAAGTTCAGGAAAAATCCCAGACCCTTGTCACCACTTAAGGCATCCCCAGACCGGAAGGAGCAGCAGACAGAAGAAGGTCATCCGAGCACACTCCCTCTGGAAATCGATACTCCTCCAGAGGGTGCCCTGAGCAACAAGGAGGCAGCAGCAACTCCTCCTTCCCCCTTGCCAAAGAAGATGCCATTCACTCGAAGAAGCCAGTCAACCAAGGACGCGAAGAGGTTTGAGCTACGGAGGCCTAGGATTCCCAAGACGGCAACCATCGTGGAGGAGATACACACCAGGACCTTTGTGGACAACATTGATATACATCGCAAAGTCAGGCAGCAAAAATATTACCAAGACATCTTAGTGGATTGTTCTCTTGTACTCCCAAAGTAATTTTACCATATGGGTCGAGGCTTTTCCCATCCCAGACCAGACACCGGAGGGATACTTTCCAATTAAAACATTTATTTTTGCACAATGAATCAAAATTGCATTAAAAGAATTATACTACCATAATGATGATAACCTCGTTATGTGAATGAAGGATCAAAGGTTGTTGACCCTACACTTTTGGTAAGCATCTAATTGAAAGAATTACACAATGCTGTTTATGTAAACAATTGTTCTTGTTCGACAGGTTCATCCGACACAGTTAAATAAAATTGTTCGGCTTAATTTAAATGAAGGCATTTAGGCCTGTCAGGAGGCTGTGTGACGTGACAGAGAGCGCTAGTCACTAGGCGCGGTGCAAAGTTATAGATGGCGCTCTGCCCAGTAACAGAGACAGATGTTAGGCACGCATAGCTGTGTGTTAAACGAGCGTGGCGCATAGGCTCCGCCTTGTGCGTAGTGAGATAGGGCAGCGAAAGCCACTGCTTGGTCACGTGAGTGCGTGCGCAGGCGTGGTCACAGCAGCATGAAGGCTATAAAAGGCGCGCACAGGCAAGGTTCAGTCCTCCTGATCAAGGGCTGATCCTGAGGTAAGGGTCGAGAGTCCTGTGCAAGGGTTAAAGTCACCAAGCCTAGTGTGACTGTGCCTAAGTCCCGAGTGGTGCGTGTCGTTGAGGGGCTCGGTAGGTTGAGGGGCAGATTGCTATCTCGTGACGTGAGTTGCGTGTAGTGCAGCCCTGACAATAAGCCCTGTAGATTTGCTAAAGTCCCTGATTCGGCACTGGATGCCCACAGTTAATTATGGTTTTCGCTGCTCTGGGCGACGTCCAGTCACGTATAATCACACAGTCTCCTTGTCAATAAGCCACTTCAGAGTTCCAACTGCGCATGCGTAAATTGACCTTCACGACCTGGGTCGAGAGACAAACAAAAGCGCTCTGCATCATATACAACGTACGCTATGTGAACGACTCTGCATATGTGGGCATGCACTCAACTTATTGCATGTACATGTAGTTCAGCAGGTTGTCCGCATCAGTCACATCTAATGTTTGCTTTTTTGTTAATTTACCGAAACTGCAAGCTTTTCTCGCTACTTTTGGATCGAGTGGCGTTACCATGCAAAGTCGTTGCCAACTCAACTACACAAATGTATGTAACGTAATGGGTTCATCAACTGCCCGGCACAGGGAGGGTACTGTTGATAGCTCACCGTACAATTGAAAAGTCGAGTCAAACTTTACGCAATTTTTACTTTTTAATTCATTGGGATTCTTATTTTTCGTCTAATTTTCTAAAAATGAAAAAATTCTTTATTAGAAAAGCAACTTTTACAATGGTTCTGACTGAAAATGGATTTTTTGTATGGTTACATTTTATTTGTCTCGATCCTAAACCGATCCAAATGTAAAAGTTTAGATTTTGAAAAAAATTGAAGTATATCCAAAACACATAGTTGACTTCTGACTATATTTCACTCCAATTTCAGGATTTTTTTAGCTGCAGTCTTATTGAATAATTTTTGCGATCCGGAACTAGGAAAATGACTGTACCAAACCTATACGAACAAGAGACCGAAGGAGTTTTGTCTTATGAGGTCGAAGCGCTGTTGATGTACACTTGCATGACTGTATTTGTAACTTTCAAACCCTGTCGGCCTACATGACTTTTGTGCAGAATTAATAGTGCTTACTGTTTGAGTCAAAGAGTATTTTTGTCAAATAAAACAATATGAATGAAAATTACTTTATGTCGGAATTGAAGACGAAACGAGAGCAGACTGTGTAATATTCCAGCGGTACTGGGACTCCACACGGCGTGCAGTAAGTAGTGATCATGCACAAATTGTGCGGTTGATCGGCCTCTTTTTATTACCAAAGCACTAAATGTGCTCTACAAACCCAAAGAGTCAGAGAACCACTTTAGCTTTTTATACCAAGAAATATTTCAAAATTATTTTTTACTTAAAGCAACATGAATTTCCTCAGTGACTCAGTGGAACTGTGGATGAGGAATTGAACAAAAAAAGCAGGAAGAATGTTTTCTCTTTGTACAAAAGCATTTCAAATCTAAGTATTCTTTCATTGGAAAAAAGGGAAATGTTGACAGGTGCAAGTCATAATACAGTCGGCCAATCAAATGTCACTTGTCAAAGTACTTATACTTTATAATCTCGACAATTTGAACCTCGGGGGAATGCAGTTCTCCTGAAAAAGTATTTATTAAACTAAAGCACTTCATCGTGGTACCTTCGTGTGGCAAAAATTTTGTATCGTTACAGTCATTTTACCACTTCATGGCGGGGCATTTTTCAATGTTGATGATGCTGGGCCAGCATGACTAACATTTTTTCCGTTTTCCAAAATCCTTCAAAAATGCATCATTTCATTTAACGGTCGTTTATAGGCACACAAAGTAATCTTCAGGCACTACTCTAGGTTGACAGGTGACCTTCATTGACGGCCGAGTATTTCAGCCAGGTTTGCAGCCTTGTGAACAGAGCCCAGATTGTGCGGTGTTGTATAACTGTCTTTTGTTCACGAACCTGGCTCAGTGCACTGCTGACCTCTTTTCAATAGGGACCAGATTAGCATGCAGCGGTGCTGTGTGGCTCATCGCTGCGGTGGTGGAGCACTTTTGTCCCTGGTGGTAATCCGTTTGCTCTCAATGCCCCAAACCCTGATTTACGGTTTCAAAACAAGGCTGGATTATTACCACTTTTGAGAGTGAAAAATGTCGGTAATGCCCAGCAGCCTGGTCTTTAGTTCGGAGTACGGTCTTTTGTTACAGGGCCCTCTTTCCTTTGTCCGAGTTCGGAGACCCCTGCCACACATATATACCATACGTCTCCGATTCCGGAGTCCCCGGCAGGAAGTGGTTAAGGGGATGTGTTTCACATAAGATTTGCATTTAATGAAATTGGACAAGAGAGGGCGCAATATCATTGGCACTTCCACATTTGGATGTCTCCTTGAACATGGAATTTTACTTTTGATAAGCAGAGTGGATTGTAACGGAGCCCATAAAGGGACTAAGGGAAATAAATGTTTGGATCTCTTTTCTTTTTGTCTTTAGTCACTGTAAATGGGTTGAGAACAATACTTTTGCTTGCATGGGGTCGGCACAAATTGTCGTTGTAGGCAGATTCTCGCAATGTCTGTGCACGTAATGACCAAATATTTCTCCATAGTAATGAACACAAATTGTTTGGGACTGGGAGAATATGGTTGTTGCATCCGGGTATCGTTATGACTGAGCTTGTTATAATGAGAGCTGACTGTAGCAGTAAGCATAACAGTAATGCTCTAGCTCACCTTGCAAAGCATGTGCAATATGCATGTACATTTGTACATACAGGATTCTCCCATCTTGTTTCCCAGTGCATACCCACACATCATGCAGTAATTCATCATTCACAGCAATTGAAGGTCTGCACTGGGCTTTTAAAAGCACATAACAGAATTCTTAACAATAGGATGATACAGGATTTCAAAGAGGAAACTTGATGCAAACTAGCTGAATGCCTTACCCTCTTGTAATCACAAAGGAGTCTTTCCCCAAGGCTCGTCTTATCCACATCAGTGTCATGCCAGGCAGGGAAGTCACTGGCCACCTCGGACTCCCCCAACCACCCAAAAAGGTCACACAGTGGATCAGGCAACCGCACTCCCTCTAAAGTGAGCAAAATGTTGTACTCTTTCACCCTGATTGTGTGGCGCTCATCATTAGAAGGCTGAACTGGAGCCTTCATAGTCCAACGAGCAAAGGCCAATGCAACAAGTTCTGCCTTTATGACAGTTACAGGCAGACCTCTTTTTTGAAGATATCCCTGAAGTTCTCTCTTGTCCAAAAGTTAAATTTTTCTACATTCATTGTCTTTCCGTGTACTGCACGGTGAGAGGTTTCCATCATCATTTTCCCTCCAGTTCAGGAGCAGGTGTCTGTGATTTAAAGAATAAAAATTTGTTACTGTTAGTCTACGGTTACATACAGCCAGCCACTTCAAACTTGTAGTATGAAGTAGAATGAAGTAAGTTTCAATAATTATACATTCAGACCTTAACCCTAACCCGCCTCAATCCTCCAAAATTCCCCAAGTGGTTTTTGAGGATTTTGGCCAGTCATGCGTGCGTCTGGGAGGGCAATGTTCGCCCATAGAGTTATTGTGCCAGCAAAATCTAGACACGCGTATTTGAATGGAAGGAGGTGGCAAAAAGTTTACATAAGTGTTGTGCGTAAGTCGAGCAAAAACGGCCGGACAGATTTTGAAGTTGGAATATCACTAAAGCCCAAAGTTTTCCTTTGAAAAGTTAGTAGGTGGTGAAAAGGTGTTTTTGGTGAGTCTTTGGAATTGTTGGGAACGGTTGTCACTTCACTATATGTAATGTCGTGGAGCGTTAGTATGACCAATCCTGTCCAAAATCGAAAAAGAGGAAGCAGAGCTAGGTTAAAAGCTAAAAAATACACTCGTGCTCAGTAGTTCCATAAAGGTTAGCTATTATTATAGGGTCATTAGGGGAGAAAGCACAAACGGAGGTTTTCTCTGGTACAATTGCAGGGCACTTTTCAAAATGCCATAGTGTACAGAACCATCAAAAAGATAAACCCAGTGAGGCCTACAGAGTAGTGCCTTACTGTTCAGGAAGTAGGCCTTTAGTGACCAGGATGGCTGTTAACACCCAATACCAGCATGTTCTTCCCTTTCCCACCAGCATGCTGTGTTTGACAACGCAGTTCAATGATTGAGCTTTAAAATGAGGTACCAGTTTACATATGCTGTTTTGTAAAGTTATGAAGTTTTTCCCATTCGGAACCAGAGAGTCATCTTTTCATGAAATACTCGTTCAGGTTGTTTACATGCAGACTCGTTTGTACGGCATCATATACATTACACATAAGTAAATCATGTATATGTACAGCCTGTGATGCATGTTGATTCGACAGTACCAAGTGAGATGGCCCCAGGCGTGTTGATGCCACCTCAATTCTTCAAGAAATTGTAGAATCTGGCCAAAAATCGGACGATTCAAATGATGATTCTGATATCGAGGTGTCTACAAAGGTTTGTTTGGTAATTTTTGTTTTAACTGATGACAAAACTGCAGCGGTCAATTTGGTTGCTAACGTTCAGCCCATGGTTCAGCAGACGTAACACATGTCGTCAGGCTGATGCATGAAATTTCTTCGTTTTTGTTTCCCGTTTCGGGCACTTATTTTCCTTCATTGTTTTTTACAGATACATGTAGGTATGGATTTAGCCCATATACATGTATGGGGGGCTACATTTTTATAAATAAAAAATAAAGTTCGGAAGAAATGATGAAAACGACCGAATGACATGCATGAACCGATGAACAAATCAGCTGATTGTTTCCAAAATGGCAGCCCCCATGACCCACATGAGCAAATCTTCAAAATGGTCCATGAGCAAGTATTTAGTCTGTGAATTTAACTTTGTTTTTCTCAGAAAGATATGTACATAAAATAACAAGTGACTCCATGCAGCCTTTTAATTCCATTTTTTTCAGCCCAGACAAATCAAAAACATCCTTTTTAGCTCTGCCACATTTGTGCATGGTTGTCATTCCCATTAGTTTTGTTTGTGCACTGCCAATTTTCAACAGACTGAGGCCTATTTTTTTTTAGTAGTACGTTTATAGCTATGATTTATTTTCTTGTAGGGCTCTGCATCCAAAGATGATGGTATAGATTCTGAGGAATCTATGGGTAGTGCTCCGATTTCCGGTGACAGTGATGCTGCACAACCTGAAGCCCATTCCACTGTCACCCCAAGGCGGAAAAGACACAAGCCTAGCGAACAGAGTAATTGGAGTGAGACGATCCCTTCGAGAGAAATCCCAGTTTACAAGGGTTCATCTCGGTGAAGATTTCTTCACAAACCTTCCAGACTCAACAAATCAGTATGCTGTTTTCAGGTGCCCACCTGCACATCCAAACAAAGCTGATCGATTGGCCACTTCAGACAAAGCATGATACCTAACAACTGTCAATGAAATGAAAGCACATATTGGCATAAACGTGTCGATGGGTATTGCTCAGCTTCCAGGGGGCACAGATTATTAGAATACTGACAGTGTTCTGCAAAATCATTATGCTGTGCAACAGTTCTCACGAAACAGATTTGAACAGTTGAGTCGCTACCTCCATCTCAGTGATTCCAATGCAGAAGATAACAGAGACAAATTGCACAAAATTCCTAAAATAATAGTATCCTTCGGAGAGAATTTTTATCAGAATTTCACTCCTGGAGCACAACTGTCAGTGGATGTGGCCATGATTCAGTTTGATGGAAGGCTAGCATGGAAACAATACATGCCGAAGAAGCCAGTGAAAAGGGGCATCAAACTGTGGTGTCTTTGCAACTCGTTAACTGGCTACTGTTCTGCTTTCTATGTGTACACAGGAAAACACACCGATTGAAGTGGAGATGGCCTTGGATTTAATGTTGTGACAAAGCTAACCAAAAAGTTCCAAGATACCAACCGCCATGTGCATGTAGACAATTTCTTTTGTTCAGTAAGGCTACTGGAGAATCTTTTGCAGAATGGCTCATTTTACCGTAGTACTGTTCGCCAAAATAGCAAAGATCTTCCAAAGCAGGTCATCCCAGCAAAATTGAAGAAAGGTGAAAAGAAACAAATGATTAACCCACATGGAATTCTTGTCTGCAAATGGAAGGACAAACGACATGTCAGGATGATTGCAAACAGTGGCGGGGGAGATGTGTCGAAAACTAGAATGAGGAACAAAACTGAAGTAAATCATGTTCCAAGTATGGTTGTTATGTACATGTACATGTATAATAAATGCATGGGAGGGGAAGATCACAATGATCAGTTACGTGCTTATTATAATGTTGGTCGATCTGGCAAAAAATGGTGGAAATATATCATGTGGGGTTTGCTCAACATTGCTACTGTCAATGCACACATACTGCATTCACTCTCCCATATGCCATTCCCTGCTGACAAACAGAAGTATTCCCTGAAGCCTTCAAACTAGCACTCATACATCAGATGGTTGATAACTTCTCTTCTCGGAAAAGGTCTGTCTCAGGGACATTGACAGATACCCAAGTTATATTATTATTATTAAAGGTTTATTAAAAATCACATTGCAACTACATAGTTGAATGGAGTGGTTAGTTAAAAGGAAGAATCAAACACTTGGACATGTAACATTAAAAACACTACAAGACGTCAATTGTTTAAAAACATACATTTCAAAGAGGCCCAAAAATACAAGAAGAGAGGATAAAATTAAAATTTAAAAATAGAATTAAAATAAGTTAAACATTTGATCATTTAACAATTGAACATAAAACGGAATTGGACTGTTGAGATACCGTTTTGTGACCCATTTAGGGGTAGTCAGTTTATTTGAATTCCTAAGATCCAAATTGTGTTGATTTCCTCCTGGTTGCTGGCAGCCACTGACGGTATTGATTGGAGCGATAGGGTAAGCTGGCAAATGTATGACATAATGAAATCCTATGAGATTGGAGGGTTGGAATATTGCACAATTTTAAGGCATCATCATAACTGGTATAATCACTACCAAATGCAACTGAATCCGGAGTGCACGTTTCTGGATTCTCTCCAACGAGGCGCACTGCTCATCATTAAGGCCTGGGTGCTAAACAGACACTGCATATTCAGCTACAAGGCGTACGTACATGTAACCAATATAAACAGTAACAAGATCTGCAGTTGTAAGACCAAACTTTTTGAGTACTTTCGACGTATAAAGTCGACTATTGGCCCGTTTCAGCATGTCATTTACATGGATGTCCCATTTAAGGTCGGGGCAGATATGCACACCCAGGATTTTGACACTGTCTGTCTCGTGAAGAGGTTCATTGCACAAAGATAATGGTTCCATATGAGGCTTGGTTTTCATAAAAGAGATGTTCATAACCATGCATTTTGTAGGATTTAAGCGCACGTGGTTATTGTTTGACCATTTTTCAAGCTCATTCAATTCTTGTTGCATAATATTATTGACACTGTCTTTACTTGTCATTTCAACAAGGGTCATATCATCCACATGTTTAAACGTATATTATTAGAAATGGCTGCATCATTAACCATCCCTAGAAAACCTATAGGGCCAAATTTTGTTCCCTGAGGGACCCCTGCTTTGAGGGGTTTGAAGTCTGAAAAAGTACCTCTATATTTGATACACTGAACACTATTTGATAAAAAACTGCAAAGCCAGGGAATTATGCAGGGTCTTGCTCCCATTGACAATAGTTGGTTAATAACAATGTTGTGGTCCACAGGATCAAATGCTTTACTGTAATCCATAACCACAAGCGTAGATATGCCTCCTAGTTTTTCGGCATGCTTGGTTGGCATATCTACTAAAAGAACGAGATAATGACTAGTAGACCTGCCGGGGCGATTACCATATTGATTCAAATCGAGGCTGGATTGAATGTCCTCAAATAACCATTTAACAATATAACCTTCAGCAAGTTTGGCAAAATGGTCTGTCAGTGAAATAGGACGCAATTTCTGCCAATTGGCTGGTTTCATCTTGGGAAGAGGAAAAACTATAGCACGTTTCCATTGGACTGGTACAAAACCTTGTTGATATGATGCATTAATTATTTCAGTGAAAGGCTTAGAAAGTTTATAAGCAAATTCGCGAACAAGTCTTGCTGGAACATTATCTGGACCTCTTGCTTTGTTGAGTTTTAACTTTACATAGATCTCTGTAATCTTCCATGAGTACACTGTAGGACACTGAGTCAGTGCAGGCAAATATGACAACAAATTGGATATATCCAGTTCAGGCAAGCCACTTGCAACATTTATGAATTGCTTGTTGATAAATTGGCAAATGCACGATGATCTGTGCTATCAATATCTTGAGGTGAGTTTATAACTATATTAGACTGTTTATGACATCCAGTCATTATACGAATGCCATGATACCATCCAGCTGAATCTTGATTTTTAAGCCTTCGGATGCACGTGTTATAATACTCCACCTTGGATGCCTTTATCATAGCGATGATCTGATTACGAAGCCATTTTCGTTGGTCCTCTTGTCCCCTATGGAAAGCTTCTTGCCGCTCCCTAATGAGGGATTTAATTTTTGATGTCATCCATGGTTTGTCACTAACATGAAGCCTTGCTTTTAGGGTAGGGAAGTGCAGGTCTATTGCAGCACCAAGAGAGTGATAAAATGAGTCACATTTATATTGCGCTGTTGTTGCAGAATACATCCCATTCCAAGTTTCTCCGGTAATCCACTGCCTGAACCCTCAAATAGATGATTCATAATGGTGTTCGGCTGGTGATGTAGAGCAGTTGGTTTTCATAAAACCGTTGAATAATCACAGCATCCTATTGGTGAACAAATTACTGGGGTGTCATAATGTCTTTGAATATTAGGGACTATTTTGTCCAAAACAGCACCTTGATGTGTTGGAAGTTTGACTACTTGTTTAAGATTATTACCCATGCACATCTGTGATAAGTCAAGGTGATTGAAATCTCCCAAAAGCATCACACCAACATCGGGATATATAGTATGGATGTTATCATAAGTAAACAAAATGTGATTAATCAGAACAACATCATGGACATTATTCCGTGGAGAGTACACTGCAGCATAATAAATAATGGAAATGTCCCTTGGGAGACGCTCTGGTCGACTCTTTAGCCCAGATAACTTTGAGGTTTTCTGGAACAACAATGTCAGTCATTAGTGCCTTTAAGATAATGTTTTGAATACAAAACTACGCCTCCCCCTGGACGGTTGTAACGGTTCTTGCAAAATAAATCATAACCGTTAATCTCATAAAGTTCAGCTGGCCTTTCATGTGAGAACCATGTTTCTGAAATTGCTGCAATTACTACATTGTACTGGAACAAAACTGATCAAACTTCATCCATTTTGTTTCCCAGTGATTGTGCATTGCAAGGAAACACAGATGGGTATTGATGAGACTTGGGTTTGATGGCACCCGACCTTTATTAATTAAAAGAGTTGCCTCCTTCATTACACTGTCCTGCTGATGGTACTTCGTTGTATGTTTACAGCCATATCGTCCTTGAGAATGCTTAGTTGTCACCGGAATCTGCTCCAAGAAACCTTCAGCTACAGAAACCAGGGGCACAGGGCAAAGATTAGACAGATCACACCCTCTGCCAATGAAAGCTTGTCTCTGCCGATGATTATCACTGATGCAAATTGGTATGGCATCTCCAGGTGATCGCCTCAGCTTCTTACGAGCCCCGCCTCTTGTTCCTTTTCTTCTAAGCGGTTGTATTCCCAGATTCTTTATTTTAGACCGGACTTCATTAGGTAACTGAGCATTAGATACAGCACTTGAAGTGCCAACTTGATAGTGTTCATGTAAACTATATCAATAAAAGCGTTGGTAGTAGATATCTGTAGACACTACCTCTGGACCCGGATTTAACTGAACGTCACCACAACAAAACTGTCGCAGATGGAATGTAGCACAATGGTTAGTATAATAAAGAACAAGAACGCTGTGATATCCTCTGTGTGCAGTCTTGAATGGAGCAGCAGCCTCACAATCAATGATGTTGCCAATAACGGATAAAACATTCCGGTGGTAGAATATAATGGATACAACCATAAAAAAATGCAGTTTGTGACTACGATATTGTTGCCACATGCGAAGTTATACAGATGCACAGGGCTCTTAAGTACAGCAATTGCCCAGCAAATACAGGAGTCCCCGTGGTTTCAATTTTTATAGCAGTTAAAACGGCACAATTTCACAACAAACTTACCAAGAAAGCTCACCAAAACAATCAGCAAATGGGGATCACCCAAACAGTAGCTTTAAAGTACAAGATGACAGTTCAATGAGAAGATAAACACCAATAAAAACGAATGTGAGACGATAAAAATGTTCGACTGCACATCAAAACAGCGCCCTCCTTCCTTGTGGGAATTTAGCTGCGAGACATCCTCCCTGGACATTCACTTGTACATCTGGAAGGACCAAAAAAGGCATGCCGAGCCTGCTCCATGAAGGCCCGCAGAGCACCATCTGGTCGTTGTGTTGAAACCAACTATGCATGCTCCTTTAACCTGCCAGGTTTATCTCTGCAAGAAAGGGGCTTGCTTTCAGGAATTCCACGAATTTCTCCACCATGAATGCTAGCTTTGCATGAGATATGGTATGTTACACAATCTGTCCAAATGTAAACAATGTAATCCGTTTCCCATGGTCATTCTAGTTAAGACTTCCATTGAAACAGATGGTACTGTATACACGTTTGATGATTTCTCCCCTAAACATTATTTCATAAAACTAACCACTAACACAAAATAAAACACCAATGAACACACTTCTGGGTTCTGTCAGTGTATTTGGGCACCGGTAAACTACAAGTACTAATTACTTTTTAACAGCTCAATTATAACTGCACTAATATATAAACCCAACTCTGTCAGAAGGCAACCGGTATACCGCCAGCTACAAAAAACTCACCCACACCTTTTTTTTTTAGTGAGGATGAGAAACGTAGATCTGAACTGATACAGTATAGCTCCGTCACAGACACACTATGCCTTTTTTAATACCACTAAATCTTAACATAAGCAACAGCCCGAAAGCTCACCTCAGTTTGTATTTACAATCATGTCACATGAACTATAAAGTGAGCATACAGAATGAACTACCGGAATAAGCATCCACCGGTGGTATACGCACTTATTACAATGCCAGGGCTTCAGAAACTGATAACAGGCTAGAAGCAGAGTCTTGAACGTAACCGTCCTTGGCAGTTTCTGATTTCCATTTGCCGTGACGCTTAAATAAGCGATCAGGTGCTCCAGCATTAGCTGCAACTGTAGCGCCTCCCACCCTTAGGCTATGAACTCCGAAATGAGAAACAACATCTACAAAGAGTTTAATCACATCTAAAATCCCCCCCCCTAACTCAGGTGTACGACATCGGCTGATTAACTTCTCTAAGCTTGTAACCTTTTATCTTTGATAGATTTCGGAAAATGTACAGGTCTGGGTCGTCTATTGCAGCATGAGAAATGTAAGATTTAAGCATTGCTACAGGGCAGTTACACGAGTTGGTGCTGCTAATGACAACCGATCTGCCATTTCTGTATACATTAGTTTTACTGGTTGGTATAAACAAGTTCAGTCCATCGGGAGTCAACTCAATATGCCCAAGCTTTATCTGGGAAAGTTCCTCAAAGCATACTTAAAGTTTACTATGTTAGTAAACACATGATGACAGTTCTCAAGTTCAGTAGATTAGCTATCGTATGACCATTTTTTCCAACATACGTATGTACCACTTGTTTGAGAATATCTGTTGTTATAGGTTCTTTTCATTTACTGGCTTTGCAAGAGATCTTTGGACCCCCTCTGCTGTGAGTGAAACTATTGAAGATGAAGAAATACATGTGTCATTAACACCAGCTAATTTATGTGCCCAAGAGATCGCTGCTACTGCTTTGATGATGGGGCAGGAGAATTGGAGCATTTGCTCAAATGAACCAAATAAAGAGCAAAATCAAATGGATTAGCAGGGCAAGATTCTTTGCCATGTTTAGATGCCCAATCCTCCCATCTCTTAAATTAACCCGAATATGCACTAACAGTAGAACTGGCCTTTGCACTTCGCATGACTGTTGGTAACTTTGACGCGAGCTCCTGCAATTCTGTATTGCTTCTGTATTCTGTATTGCTACATTACCTGTAATGTAGACAGGTGTGTAGAATAGATATAAATAAACGTATTATTTTTGTTAAACTTTTGAATAAATTCAGCAATGCAATATGCTCAACGCTTAAGATTTAATCTTATTGCCAGTATCTTACTTCGGATAATATTTTGTAAAAACTCTTCATTACCACCTCTCCCAGGGATAAATAGTCCCGGGTATGGGGGGATCTCATAAATATCCTCCACTGCTCTAATTGGATTACAACCATCTGTAAAGAACAGGGGCCAAAATGGTGCCGAAAACCAACAAGGGCAAATCAAGGATCCAACAGCTTTAGTATCTGCTATATGAAAGAGCACTCAAGGGATTAGTGAAATTGAAGGAACGAGCCAATTGTTTTCTCTGCTCCAAGTCTAGGGTAAAAGCATCTATATTCTTACAACTGGGGTTCCAAAATCTCGAATTAAAGCGCTGTAACTTGGTGTTGTAAAAAGAGGCAAATCTGTCAATAGAGTGGGGACCCCATAAAGCATCGAAATAATGAAAAACCTCATTTGAAAAGCTCCAGTCGTCATCGTCTATGATCCAACTGAGCCTGTCCGCGGTTTCATTCTTTGATTGTTGTTCTCGGAAAAAAGAGATGGAGACTGGCTAATATAAGGAATGACATAACCAAATTTTATGGTATTGATAATGAAATCAGGTGCAGAAATATTTTCCCGAAATTGGATATGATTAACCAATCTACTTGCAACCCTGATGGTGGAGATTCCATTGTTTTCCTCGTATTCACAAAAATCTTCCGTTATTGAAAGTCAATCAGGTATGCTTGATTATCGGAATTACTCACAGTGGTCGACTTAACATGATTTTGTAGCAGAGGGGGTGGAGGCTGCACTGGCTGCTCTACGTTTAGGACATGTGGCCTTCCAGTGGGTGTAACTGCCGCATATGAAGCATGATCCGTCTGCGTAAGGTCTGCTGTAGGTTTGACCAAAGGGAAGGACTTGACTAGGTCGACGAAAAGACTGACTACCACCATCATTACTATCAACCACTGACCCTTGGTCACGCTTGAACTTCTTTGCCTGCTCTGATGCAGCCATCTTCTTCTGCTTGACTTTACGCCCAGCTCTGTTTTCGGCCCTGGTGATCTTATTGTCGTCGTTCTCGTCATCGGCAACCTCGTGGGCCTCGTACTCTGAAACAGTAACCCATCCATATGGGCTGGTGTCAGCGATGCGAATTAACTTCTGTCTGCTATCAATCAGATTGGACACCTCCTGTAAGGTAGGCCTCACTGTGAACCCTTCACCAATTTCCTCCAAGGCACGGGAGATTAAAACTGTAATCTCTCTCTACGAAAAAACATACCAATTTTATTAACAAATGCAATGTTACCCCGGTGCCACTACTGACGTGAATGAAAGATCACGCCACTAGTCCTATTAGGGAAACCCACCTATGTTACGTAACACCCAAACTGAATAAGCCACAGAAAATCACCCAACGCAAAGAAAGTAAATATGTTCTAATTCACACCTGGTCATTAATTCAAACTAACATATTTTCATTTCTTCCCCAAACATCATTTCATAAAACTAACCACTAATACAAAATAAAACACCAATGAACACACTTTTGGGTCCTGTCAGTGTATTTGAGCACCTATGGGTCACCACGCCCCACTCAAATTTTTTACACCCAATGTGAAGGTTAAAGCAGAGCCATGCTGGCGAAGAAGATTTTCAGAACATCCTTGAAATAAACAGGAAAACTTGAGGATAACTTAGCTTGATACTTGCTGGTTGAACTGAAACTGCAACTGGTTTCCTTCCCTGCGCCATTTCGTTTTCGTTGAGTCCTTAATCTTCTCCACCAGAGAATTTGTAGCCTTGTTGTGTAGCTCTAGGAACTCAGATCTCGTATTTCTTAATTTTTCATCGAATGAGGATGCAAAAACTGCTAAAATTTCTTGTAAGTCTGCTTTAGTTGCTGGAGCAGGAGTGACGGATCCTGGGTTGCATCCTCGTGTAACATATTGGCAAAAAGGTGCCGCTACTGACGTCAATGAAAGATCACGCCACTAGTTCTAAGCAAACCCACCTACATACATGTATGTTACGTAAAACCCAAACTGAATAAGCCATAGAAAATAAATTAACCCTGACACTCCTCAGTCCTCCAACAGGTGAAGGATTGAGGAGGGTTAGGGTTAAGGCACCGCGAAGAAATTAAATATGTTCTAATTCACACTTGGTCATTCAAAGGAACATATTTTCATTTTTACTGGATTAGTTTCATGAATATGTACAACTGAAGTGGGCAAATAAAACAGATGTATACATGTATGTGTGTACTCCATAGCTATGTCAACAGTTATACTGAGGTGACCTCACAGAAAAACAAAATGTGCAAACTGAAAAATATAACTAGCCTGACATATTTTCAATAGAATTGTTCGTGGTGAAAGGTCAAATTGGATATTGAAATTTTTGAAATTGGATAATGAAACACTAGGTCAATGTGAGGTCAAAGGTCATGGATATGGGGTCAAGTGATGATCAAACTTGTAGTTTATTTTGCATTTGTTTGACCCAACATTACCAAAGGAAAGTACATGTGTATGTCTAAAACCCCTAAAATTGGAAAACACCTAAACACTTTATCAAACCATATTTTGAGGACCAAGGTCACAAGAGGTCAAAACACAGGTCAAGTTATAACAGAAAAATCAGTATTAATGTTTACTTTGTTGATTTTCCAATTAAAAATTATATATTGAACAATTTTTTCCACAAAAATTCAGAATTTACTTGAAAACCAAGAAAATAATTCAAATAGGTTAATTTGAAAGGTCAAAGGTCATGGTGGAGGTCATCTCATTGCCACAGAAAATGTACCACATTTTCCGTAGTGTACTACATGTACTACCCTGGCCTTTCTGAAACTGTCATTTCTGAAATAAAAGTGGTGTTTATAGACTAATCCAATTAGACGCCGTAACTGCGATGGCACTGCACTCACACGCACATTCTTCAGCTTGACACACACACGCCTTTGGCAAATCACGACACCGTCAAAAGTGTCATGCCTATTGGTACAGTCGAAGAGGCATGTAACGCACACGAACCACCTGTCCACGAGCGTTGTGCCACCGCAGTATTGGCTTCTAATTCTGGTGGTCAAAAAAGTGATATATCAATGTGAATAAAAATGTTGAAAACACCATGAAACTTGTTGTACCTTTGGGCGTTGTGGAAAGCACGGTCTCTAAGGGTTAACCCTAACCCCCTAGGGTGTATGTAAAATAGTATTAAAATTGGAGGATTTGGGAGTGTTAGGGTTAAGCCATGACAGGCCATGCTAGTCACGCTAGCTGCAGTACTACTAGTACTACTACTACTAGGCCTCGTGACAATCTGACAATGAGTGACTCGGAGCGAAGTTCAGCCAGTATGCTCAGCCTACAGCCACTCCAGCCCACTCCCACTAGTCACAAGAGTTACTAGTTGGTTAGAAATTACTGTAAAATCTTACCATTCGCTTCTCGATAGATTGTCGACACCTGAGGTTGCTTTTTTGCGAGATATGATAGCGCAGCGGCGTGGCCAGCCCCGGCCCATGCATCCAGCGCGCGCCCGCGCTTTATCGAAGTCTAGTCTGAAGTGGAACTGCTGCCCGCTGCAATAATTGATTATGCGCTACTATATGCGGGTGACGTCGAGAAACCAGGCATGCTAAACAAACTTGGCCGTTTTCCAATACTCGACTTCGTCTCTGATATGGCTTTATGTGTTTGGTTTTTACCACCTGACTTTGAAGTTTTAGCCCAACAGTAAGTCTAAGTGTATCACAGTTACATCAAATACATTGCAAAAGAGCAAACGTATACGACACTTCAATTAAAATTGAGTGTTTCAGGCCTGGAATAAGGGATCAATTTTGGTGATTAGTCGCAAACATAGACGAAGTCGAGCCTTTGAAAACGGCCACTTGTGTCTGGCACAAACCCAACATTGTCTGGAGCCAGCGGGTCTACGTCTTCACTTCATTGGAAATACACGGAGACGCCCTGACAACAGACGTAGCCATAGCCTTGTTGGCACCCGCTCGAAGTTCAACTTTTGCACTACATGTACATGTACAAGGTGTAGTCCACTAATTAAAGCCCAATTGAAAACAGTGTAAAATCAGCATAGTTCGGAGTACAATAAAGTGCGTACCAACATCCCTGACGTATTTGAAACACATGTAGAATTATTGTATGGTCCCTTATCTGTCACCTTCTGTTCAATTTTCTCTAGGTTAATAGATTACATTTTGAGTTATTCCCACAAAATAAAATTACCCCCCGAAGAAGTGATTTTTTTTTTAAGTCTGCTTGCAGCCATTTTTCAAGTGACAACCCTCAACTTTCGCTGGCACTTAAAATTAGGACCATTTTTCAAAGGTAGGCCTACTTTTTAGGCCTTCTGCTCCCAGGTGAAAGTCTAAAGACCCAGGGAGTTGAGTCTGGCAAAGATTTTCACAATCTCACCACTTGGGGGCCATACAATCTCCTTTTTCAAAAGATACTGCAGGGGCACTTTTAATGCTAATGAGCTGGCCAGAAGGGGACGCCCTCCCCCTGGCGGGAAGCTGCCCCCCATAAGTAAAAGGTATAAGAATAAAAAATATGTTTGTGTTTACATTAAACACCCACGCACGCAAGATGAACAAAAAATGATATTGCACAGAATCTGTTCTTTGAATTTGAGCAGCGGATCTATCTGAGAAAGTGTGACAGCATGTGTGCAATTTATAATAACAGTACCGGTACTCTACAGAAATAGCTCTAATTTGTTCTTATGTTGTTCTAGCTCATGGGCTCACTGCAGCCCCCCAATAATGCTTGAAGTTGGTGACAGGTCTAGGAACAGTATACGAATTTTGGCAATGGCAAGTTCATTGGCAAACATTTTTCAACCTGAAATTACTTAGTAAAATCTTTTACTCTCTGTCTTTTTCTGGGGGGGGTGATATTTACGTGAATTCAAACTGACAAATTTTGCTGGAGTTCAACAGGTACACACCATCTGTATGTTACTAAGTCTAAAAAGAGTGCGACGCGTTAGGGGCGGAAGGGGTGCCTCTGGATTTAGGTTTTTCTTTCTTCCTCCGTCTTATGCATGTCATTTCAGATGAAATACTGTGTTGCACCTACAGGGATGTCTAGGCCCGCCAAAAGACCAAAGTAAACAAAATTATAGAGCCTGTGTCATATAAACAGTGGCGTTACTTGTGCTGGGAAAGGACTGGGTTGTCGGGGGATAACTTGCCCTGCCATGGAACTTCGACACAATATAATGACAAACAAGATTACTCAAAATTGCGTATTTATGGCTTTTTAGATACAGCGTTCTCCTTTTTTGAGTGCCATTCAACATTTTAGTTGCAAAGTCCAAAAATTCCACAAAATCATTGTCAGTTGTTTCTCAACACGGAAACGTTGGCAGTGGCGTATCCAGGCGTTTGATATTTTTCTCCCCGAGCATTATGTTGAATAAAAACGAAGCCGCAGTTGCTTTTGAATTGACGCTCCGAACACCAAAAGCTAGATGCACCGCTGAATGTGGGGATGAAGATCGACAACCCCTTTCTCTGATCAAAAGTGGTAGGGACTCAACCCACACCCCCCATGACTTATGCCTCACACCGATGAAGTAGTGCGGACACAGGAAGTGAAAGAGCAAGAGCTTAAGGACCAGCCGGGGGTAGGAAGACTTTAAATATTTTTACTTCAATAAGTCGTCTGTCCTCCCGGTTTAATGTTGTGGCGTTTGTTCCAATCACCTCTGCTGCCGTCCATCTAGGCCTGCAGGCAACCTCCTTCAGGTGACTGGGAATGGGGAAGAATTCTTAGTAGGGCATTGACTGTCCTACAAGCAGTCCGATAAACAGGCCGGACTCGTCGCTGGGCACTCTACCATCAGGCACCAAGATGCACATCTCACTAATACGGAGCCAATAGGACAAGTTTATTTTTTCCCGTTCCGTTCCCTCAGAATTGTATTATTTCGTTCCCTTTCAATAACATTTCGTTCCTTGGAAATAATACTGCGTTCCCTCGACATAGTATTTCGTTCCGTCGAAAAATTATTTCTTTCCCTCGAAATAGTTTCGCCCTCTCACTATTACATTTCATTCCCTCGAAACAATATTCGGGTATTTTAAATCGTTCCCAGCAATAACATGTTTCTCCCTCGCAATATTTCGTTCCTTTGAAATAGTAATTCGCCCCTTCACGATAACATTTTGTTCCTTTGCAATATTATTTCACTCAAGAAGTCATTCATTTATCTTGAGCAATAAAAGTGGTATTTCAAGGGTCATCAGTGAATCTTCTCATGTCTAAAGAGAAGACAAGAAGTAACCCTGCTTGTGTCGACGATACATAAGTGCGACGCTTTATTGATAATTACATCATGGACTGACATGGAGAGAAGCCGCACAACACGAGAGAATTGGTACCTGTCTGGAAGTTTTCCTTGGTTGTGCGCCTGGATCGTCTAACAATAGTCAGGCGTGGCGACCTTAGGATGAATAGGCCCTACAGTGTGGCCTGTGTCAACGGGCTCAGCATCAGTAACTGAGGTCTTTCGGTTGCCTGGCGGAGATAGTTCATCACCGGCCACATCAGAAGTAGTGGCAGGTGCAACATCACAAGTGGGGGCCTCTGCTTCCAGCTCATCTGGTGTAAGTTGGATATGATCCACTGGTACATCAGTAGGGTGTTGCACTGCTTCGTAGTGGGCGTTTCAGGTCCTGACGAAAAAATAGTGTCCCTATACGGTCTATACAGTTTTCTTTTGAGGGCTGGGGGCTGTATACACCAGTGGTTTGTAATCATCACTAAGGGCTGTTTCAGTGACTCATCTTGGTCAAGGATTCGGTTGTTGTTGGGAACAAGAGTGAGCAGCTTACCTCCGTGCAGTCACTGTCAGCACTGTCAGAGATAGAGGTGTGCATTGATATGGATTGGCTTGTATGTGTTGCTTTTTTAGTTATGGTGTCCGCATTGGGTTGAGGAATATCCCACAGGCAATTAATGTTTCAACTCACCCCGGTGGAGTACTTCCCGCATTGAGTTCTCTACGATATAGACAGGATCAAGAATGGCCCTTGTATGGATGTTAGCATCGATATATGGCTCAGGCTACCAGAGATCTTTAATCTTTCCTCGCCCCCAATGACAGCGGTCCCCAACTAGAACATACCCGCCTGTGTTTAGTGGCAATTCGAACACGTGCCGGTCGGGCAAGACTTTCCTCGTGCTAACTCCTTGTCAGTGTTAGTGTCACAACATGGGTCCGTCTTTCCCATGGAGGACTGCAGCGGTAAAGGTTGAGAGACGTGTGGACTTAGTAAGGAAAAACTCAGGAGGGCGAAAATTGTGTTCAGAAAATAAACTCTTAATTTAATTAAGTACCAAATCTATCTTATCCCCAAAAGTAAGATAAACAAGAGAATAAATAAATAAATAAATATATATATATATATACAACTGCTGTCTAAAGGGGCCAAGATATTGTAATTCTACGGTACCGGTACCAGGTTTCAGGGATTAGCCCACCACTGCATAGGAATATGCTCAGCAGCAGACAAGTGTCCGAGTTCAACAGGGACTTGGCGGTTGTTCCACGGCCACTACTGTAGGGAAGATATGGCCTGGCTCTGCAGCAGATTCCCCGGTAAGTAGTCTCTCTGGTCTCCCCAGCTACCGTCGGCCTGACACGCCTGAGGTAGGTACACGGCTGGTAGGTACTCGTAGGCAGCGGGCCCCAACTCACCAGTCCACACAGGACTCAGCTTTGTGTACAACTGTACACGGCGGACTCTCCCTACTCAGGAGTAGACTCGTCGTCCACCTCACACCAAATCCACTCAGGATTATTTTAAGCTTTAAATGGTGGTCCACTAAGGACAAACAACCCAGCCTCATGTAGTACCCACGGGGGGGAAAGCCCTTTAGAAAAAGATCAAATATTGTGGATACTGACAGTATTCTAAAAAATTCTAGCTTTTAGTTAACACTTGAATAATCTCAAAATTCACCGTCAAGTTTAACCTGGATATGATAATTAATCCATAATTTCCTTGGCATGAAAATTACCCTGAATCAAACCTACTCTCTCAATTATAACTTTAAGAAACATCCAATAATTTAAGTAACCAGTATGAAGAGAAAATAACCCCACATCTGTAAAATTCATCCCAAAATCCTTATCTTGGAATATGTTCTTCCACTAAAAGACAAAAGAAACCACTTACAGTTATGGTATACTGGCTTAAATCATGGGCCACTCCCTGGTACACACAGTACCAATGTAAAGTACACTCCACACAGGAGGTGACTGCTCACAGTGCAAGCTAGTAAGGCAGTGACTTGGGGGATGCACATGGCATCTCAGTGTTAAACAAAATCACTGAAGCAAAACCTAATTTGCCTAATGCTGATTTCCATGTGAAAGATAAACTCAGATACTCCCTGGGTCAACCTCATTGCTAAAGAGGGGGATTCAAACACAGTGCAAGGTATATGTGAGTCAAAGAATAATAAATTTTATATATATCAGAACACATTGTGACAGTTAGTGACTGCCAGCTTCCTGCAACCGTTCCTAGTGTTTCTTTACATAGCAGTCTGGAGTCGTCCACCGGTCTGCGGGGTCCACGCTGAGAGTAGTAGCTGTAATGCTGTGGCGGTCGGGTGGCTCTGCCGAACAGCAGGTAGAAGGGTTCGTATCCAGTAGTGGCGTGCTTGCTGTTGTACGCCATCACCGGGATTGGTGGGTGTTCCGTCCATCTGTACGTCTTGTGCGAGGGTAGCGTCTTTATAGTAAGTTGTTGAGGTCCTTTTTAACCTTTGGCACAAACCATTCCCCTGGGGAGGTGAGGCGGATGTGCGACTGTTTAATGCCGTAGATGTTGCAAAGTTCAGCAATCACTTGGGCCTCAAAGACTCGTCCGCTGTCTGAATGCAGTTGAGGTGGAGCTCAAAAGGGTGTGATTAGATGTTTCACTAGTGCCTTAGCAACTGTTGACGCCTTCTGGTTGTTTGCAGGTACAGTCCAAGGGAACTTCGTGAAGACATCTGTGAGTATGAGGACATTTTCTTCACCTATCTGACGAAGATTCCAGGAGAGTGGAATCCATTACTACAACTTCCAGAGGAACCAATGCCCTTAGGGTCCCAGGTGGAGGGCAAGCTTATGTGTTCGGTCGTTTGGCAACTGCACAACGCTCACACTGTTCGCACCAACTGTGGATGGTCTTTTTCATCCTTGGCCAAAAGAGCAGATATTGAAACAGCTGAAGCGTCCTCTAAGCTCCAAAGTGTCCCATATCATCGTGGAAACATTTGAGGACAATATCAATCAAAAATTGAGGAGTAGCCAACCACTCACCCTGTTCATCCCCAACTGGCACTGTCCGACGAAACAGGACGCCATTCTTCAGGTACAGCTGCTCCCAGTGCTTAATGACCAAGGCCACATCCTTCGGATCTTCATCTCTCTCTTGCATGGAAAGCTTGCAGCCCCTCTCTACATAAGCAATCACTCGTTGGAGAATGACATCCTCATCTTGTAGCCTCCTCAGTTCCTGCAGAGTGTGCCCCGGAAGACACAGGCTACCTTCTTGATGAGCAACCCGAATCTGATTGGCCAAAGTTGTTGGCACATCATTCACAGCATCGCTCGAGCTCACACAACTGGTTCGCAACGCACAGAAAGACAACTCACTGACCTGACACTCCTGATCCTCCAGTCTCGGCTTCTGTCTCAAGAGCGCATCAAGGGATTGGTTAAGACCGATAGTCTAGTCGAAAGTGCACCCAACATAACTCAGTGCAGCTCAATAGCAGAGTCAAGAAACTTAATTGGGTTGTAATCAGTGCACACTACACACATGTTGCCCGTCAGATAATCCTGAACACCTGACGCACCAGCCATTGTACTGCAAATAATTCAAGTTTGAATGACAAGTAGTTCGTGTCATTCCTCTCGACGGGTCGGAGAGACCTCGACGGGAACTGTCTGCCTGCTACTGTGAACTTCCATATGTCTCTACAATAAGTGGCAGCTCAAAATCCGTAAATCCAAGGACTGGTGGTCGTAATGGTGAGGTCTTTGGGGCTTGGAATGCCTTGCGGACGTGTTTGTCAGATGTCATCTTTTTTGCACTACTACTGCTTCTCTGCTTTGCTGTTCACATCCTTAATGTACACAAAGTGGCGCAGCGATGCTCAAGTAGTATTGAATGAACTTCCCGAGATAACTAGTGAAACCCAGGAATGAACGCTCAGTTACTGTGGTAGGTTTGGGCCAGTCCTGGACAGCGAAAACTTTGTCTGGGTCGGGTTGGACCCCCTGACCTGCGAACACTAAATGACTTTGACTTGCTTCTTGAAGACCATAATGTTGCAGGTGTTGTTCGTTGTCTGGGCAAACACAATGATGTCATCGAGATATACTAATACACTTTCCCGTGCTTGATTGCCAGGGCAGCGCTGCAGGAGCCTCTGAAACGTTGCAAGACTATTCCAGAGGCCAAAAGGCTCCTTGTAAACTCAAAGAGCCCAAAGGAAGTCACAAAGGCTGTCTGTAACAATATCGAATTCCTAACTTGTCACGAGATGTTTTTAATGACGCTGAATTATGAGTCTCAGTAACCGAACTCGAAGCAATCGTCCTGGCCCAAGTGCACGTACAGTTCAGACTTGAAAGAAGTGTTTGGTCACAAACAGAAGTTGGTCAAGAATACGAGTTTCTTTTATTCTCAAACCTTTGCCTCATGCAAAGCTTCTCACAGTCAAACAGGGAGCTGGTGAGGAAAATCCTCCTTTTTGCCAACAAGTATTTCACCGCCGCAAAATACTTCACAAAACAGGTATTTTCTCAACACGAAAACACTTCACAGGCTTAAAGCATCGAAACTGGTCTCATCACATTTCAGCTCTCTGCTTGTAAAGTTCCAACTCGATTTCTCCAGACACTTTCGGAGTTTTATACTCTACAAATCTACTATATTAACATAGTAGCTGAATATAAGTCATAAGTTAACTATGTAGTAAAGTTGCATCACCTTGCTCTAAGTTAATGACTAATTCCATTGACCAATCAGAATAAAACCAAATGATGTAAGCCCGTGACTAATATGAATTTCTTATTAAAGTTCCACCCCTTGATTTCAAAGAAATATTATTTCATGAAAAAAGGACAAGTTGTGGGTGCACTGGCCCTCAGCCCCTACATTCTAAGTAACTAACCAAGTTTTATCAATTGGTCAAATGGCCTTGGTGAACATCTGGTGTTTGACTCATTGACAAATACACTTTTCTGGAAACTGAAAGGTGCATCCTGTATCCCACCTTTTCACAAAATGTCAACATTGTTACACTATCTTTCCGGTGTCCTGTTTCTCCATTACTACCTGGTGATAGCCTGGTGCTAAGTCCAACACAGTGAAATACTTCGCTCCAAAAGCATGCAGCGTCTATTCGTTGAAGGGGAATTGAGCTCTTTGCAGTCACTGCATTGCGTCGCTTGTAGTCAACGCATAGCCGAATGGACTGGTCTTTTTGCGGACTACCATTATCGGGG
>NW_028257788.1:0-43330 GCF_054643075.1 Acanthaster planci | reverse complement strand
TGGTCACGGTCGTATTGGTGCCTAAAAGTGGCTGGCATTGCAATGCAAGCGCAAAATAATCATTTCACTGCTAAGAAATAATTTCAAGCAAGATACGAGGGGAGAACCCCCCCCCGTGTTGATCATCGGTTCACTCAGACATTTGGGGTGTGTGTTAGGCAACAATAGTCTAGAGTGTGTGAAGGGGTTGGACGTATAGGGGGGTACCCCTCCGTCTCACTTTTTGCTGGGAATACAAGAAATGGCACTAATTGTATTCGAAACACCCAATAGAACACATATTGCTACTATACATGCATTAATACTGAATGAAAATGCGGCCCTTCCCTGCATGTGATGAAGCAAAAGTAATCTGAGCCTCGAAATTTGAGGTGAAATCTTGCATCACTCGCTAGGGCTTAGATTGCTGTAAACTTTGGCTGCCAATAGCAGGCAAAGTAAGGCAGCCCTATGAGCCCCGAGTTAGACGAACAGAGGGCGCAATTTTCCTAGCCACAGGAGCTCCTTTCGTCAGGACTGCACTTTACCGGTTCACAAAATGGCGATGAAATGCAAGCGGTGCGTCGGTCGCTATCAACAAAATGCACAATCTGGCTTTGTTCAGCCGGTGAAGTGGGTGCCTCTGCTCAAGGCGGATACGTCGATGATGTTGTCAGGCGTTTGTTGGTAGATTCGAGGCAATTTATGTATCCGGGTTTCGATTCCCAAGGAAGCAGCTAATATCGCCAATTAAGTGGCGCTTTTAATCCATTTTTTAAGTGGTGGGTTACCGTCCTTTGCACCACATCTCAGAGGCGAATCGGCAACACTGAAGCATAAAAGCAAAGCCTAACCAGATTCCGTGCGCCTCTGGCATTTTTTTAACCGGTCCCTTTGCATGTGGACCACGTGAGGCACTGACACCGTCACCGTCCATTTGGCTTGTGAATAGCCTCTATTTTACCACTGTGGGTAAGAGTTGACAGTTTATGATTTTGGTTGCACCAGGTATAACGCCGAACTCCCCCGGCTACTTTTCTTCCCTTCTTTTTTGTTCACTTTGCACGGTCCGGCGTGCTTTGGCGACACCAACGGGTTGTGATCAGACTTCCGCGGTTGTGATGTTGATCGATAGAAGAGCTTGACCTTTGCTTTGAGTAGCTGCATGGAGTCGCATGTCACGCCTCCTTTCCGAGGGCCAATAGTCGCTTTCCAGTTTGAGAAATACCCAGCAAAGTTCCTGACCGACTTTCTGGTGCTTTGGGATTTAGAGACGGTTGAAAGGGATTTCTTTGACAGCCCACTGGCAGCGTTTGAAAGCAAATCGCAACGCAGCGCCGCGGGAAACAGGCTAACGCCGGGCCAACTGTGGCCACTAAGTTGCACGTAAAATCCAATCGCAGTATTTCTTTGAAATTGACTGCCAATTTCCATCCTCGATAACTTAATAAGTTGATGTGGGCTTAACAGAAACTTGGCGACCAAAAAAAAAAAAAAACTTAATGCAGTTGGGGAATTTAGCAAAGTTTGGTAATTACTGGGACAGACCAACTAAGGCCCATGCTCGCAGGCGCAGAGGCAAGGTGTAAATTCTGAACCTGAAAAAGTCCAACATTATTTTCGGGGTTTAGAGTGAGAGAGAAAGAGAGGATAGGAGAGTAGCATGGCAACATGTTGGCGCTGGTTATTGCAATTTACAGTATACGCTACAGTCCTTATTAAAAGAATGAATCGATTCACTCATTGTCTTGGTGAGCGAGTGCAAGTCAAAAACCTGGTATTTCTTGATACGACTGCTTTTGGGTTTGTTGTTTTTTTTTCGATTTGAAACACGGTTTAAGGGAACGACCTCACGTGTGCATGAGCTGTAATATCCAAATGCAGCTTTGCCCTGGCTACACCGCCACTGCGCTTTTCCCACTACAATATGGCGGGGGTGTTGCTCGGAGGTGTTCCGTTCACGGACGTGTATAAAAAAATCTGGACTCGCAATGCCCTTACTCAGCTTATAGAGATCATTGAATCCACTCGCGGCCATTTTACCGAGCCGAAAACAAAGCTTGCCCGGCAATGCCCGCCTTTGTTCTCCCTGGCGTCAATAGAAGCGAGCCAACCCGCGCATTTGTATTCGGCTCGGTAAAATGGCCGCTGGTTGGCTTCTTTTTCATACAAAGGCGTTGCAAGTCCAGGTTTTTTTATATATACGTCCGTGGTTCCGTTACGGTAAAGGCATGACGCTTACAATTACGCGCTGCAACCATACATTAACACGGTACTTTTAACCTTTTCTATTTGCTGTTCTCCGTTCCATCCGTGCTATTCAACACACAGACGATGGAAAGTTCGAGAATTAATCCACTGTTTGTTTTGTTTCTTACCATCAGCAAGTGGCGGTTGCCAAATGGCCCACACCTGTTCATTGTGTTCATTCTGCCCGTCTCCACCATTAACTTCACTAGGGTAGACAAATATGAGCTGAAACGGCTCTAATTATATCAACGATTTTCGAGGAAGTCGAAGTGACAGAGATATTGCCAATACGTTCACTGAAGCTGCACCCAATGCAAAGGAAGATCTTAAAGTCCTATAAAACCTAAAAAGTGCACAAAGATTCTGGAATTGTGTCACAAAGACTCCGAAAGAGGAATTCAGATTTGCCACGGTAAAGTCCACCTTCGAAAGTTGGCCTTCGCGCGCGAGAGACAACCGGGCGTCAACAGGACGGAGCTAGCTGCCAGTTGTCACAAGACATCCGACTGCACCAAGCGATAAACACTGGCAAACATGTCATAAATAGATGCCACAGGATCATCTGTCCGTCGGTGATACGGTTACTAAACATCATTCGGTCATTTGTTTTGTCTGCGTTTCTCAGGATGGAGAGCAATGCTCACTTTTGAGTTGGGCGAGTGAACTCTTCCTTCTGTTTTTTCACCTTAATTTAACTTGTGCAGCCTTCACCGTCTGATGCGCTGAAAAGCTGTGGTGTACACATAGGCTAACGCCCTCGGTACCCATTGGACAACCTACCCGGATACTAAGGGTGCTGGTTTAAAGTCAATTTTAATAATAATACAGTTTAAGCGAAGTGAATAGCCAGGTGTAGTGACCAACAACGTAACAGGTGGGTAAAGAGTACCGAGCAGGGATCGACTACATGTGTAAATTTAGCAGGGGCGTTTATGCCAGTCATTTGAAAGCAACGTGTTCTTTTTTTTTTTTTGAACAAACTCTGACAAATGTCACAAAACTGTTTGTCTGGAAAAGGTAAGGTAGATTTCCTTCTTGACAACCGAGGAGAAGAGTCTAACGGGGCAGCTTGAACAACACACTTTCAATCGTGGTCGGTGAACTCGGTGAATGGCAGCTCACGGGACATCCCGGCCTAAGAGATGGACAGCGATCGATATTTTGGTGTAAATGATTTAAGGTACACGTCCCGCCCGAATTGAAACGAGCAGCACGCTCTGAAAGTTAAAATGGTGTTTCCTGTCGCTCAAAGTTTCCTCCCTTTCCCCCGGGGGTGTTGGAGAGAATAAAAGCGATGCTAACACTAACGCGACAGCATTGTCGAAATGGCGACAGTGTTTGTGATTCGTGTCTGGAGATGATCACCCGTGTTCCATCCTTGCTTGTCAACGGGGCACGCGGCGGCAGTATGCGCGCACGTACGTTTGCTAGAGATACATCTCAAACTTGCCCTGTTTTTTCCCTTTAAACTGGCGCGTTGTGTCAACACGGGGGCTCTAAATTCTGGGTCGCTGTTTAACACACGTTCCTGGTAAAAAGTGGCTACGTGATAACGTGGCATCCAAGTCGTTATCCCAGTCCATGATGCTGCTTGAAGTTAACAGCGGCCAGGAGAGGGTGAATGCGTATCGCTTCTGAGAAAGCAAAAACAAAATTCTCTACACGGAGGGCCATTTAACACGAGGTAATGCAGGCGGGTCGTTACAGACGAAATCCCGCAGGAAACTTGACAAGTAACTGTAGTAAGTTTAATTTTTTCAGGTCATTTTTTTTACACCTTTCGGGAAAAGGTTGATTTTGCTCTCCCGGAGGGTTCCACTTCACGTTCTGCATTCGGTTCCTTACAAAAAGTCCTAACTGTCGCAAAGCAAAAAGAAGGGAAAAAAAAGATCCAGCAAAAAGCAAAAACAACCACAAAACTCAAGGGATCAAACAAACGAACAAACAAGAGTGAATCCTAATACTAATTCTTCGTGTTAAAATTATTCCGGTAGCTATGACCATGCTCGATTGGCTCTTTATCATTACACATCGCCAGAACAATTCCTCGCATCATCCATCATCGCAAATGGGCAAATATTTCAATTAACAGTTACGACACTCAACAGATTGTATTCCGTCTACCAAGGAACGCAGGCGACTCGGGGCTGCGCAATCCATCCGGATGAGAAGCGCATCCGACCGCCTGTTCAACACAATATAGAGGATGTTAATTTTTTTTAACACGCACCGGGGGCACCTCTAATTTCCTGATTGGGAAAACGCACCAGATCTTTTCTCTTTTCTCTCGAAAACGATTTGTGCTTTCCAAAAAGTCTTATTTTCTATATATGCACAAGGGACGCCGCTCCAATTCACCATTCAAGTGACGAATCGACATCAAAGCCCCGCAGTTAAGTCCCTGGATACAATATAATGGTTGATGGTGAGTACACGGTTCAACAAGCCAGACTGGCTGCATGGTGGTTGAATCTGATGCCAGCGTTTCTAAGCAAACACGCGGGGACTTTATTATGTAACATGGGCTATACCTAAAATGCATCGCCCGCAAAATCAGAATCCTAACCAAGTTCATGAGGCAAAAAAGTCAGTAGCGCCAGGTAATAGGCCTAACAATATGTAGTTAGTGTACTGGAAACCGTCTTAATTCGCTCTCTCTCCAACCAAAACATATCCACAGAAGAAATTTATGTCCCAGCCACCGTTGAAACTCTACTTAATAATTTATATAATTTAGGAGATCGACAAGTATTCAGCCAGTGATTGGCGGGAAATTGATGTTGTGTATATCTGTTCAAGAAGACTGCTTAAAGAAGACTTCACGCCGGGATTCTTTTGACCGCGACTGCTGAGATGGAGTATGCCAAGCCCTGTCCAGCAGCAGGCCCACATTGAAACCGCAGGTGCATTTTGAATGGAGTGCATGTGTGCTATGCACTAATCCTCACACAGAGCTGTGGCTGTCGACGTCTCCTGGAGCGAAGGGGTGAAGAATGTTTTCGTGGAGATCCTTAATCAGCTGAGAACCTTTGGCGAGCGTTTAGTTGCTCTTACGCCCTGCGCTAGTTCATCATCATGACACCAAAATTTTTTTGAGTTTCAACCTAGTCGCCTGAGCTGATCAACCGCGCTGCGCAACATCACATGTACACTTCAGCTTCTACGACCCAAAGGTGTCCAATGACATTATATAAATGTACAGCAATAAACAATATTATTAATGCCCCAAATATCGTACACAATACCATGCAAAAAAACACATCCTTTAAACACTTTGTTCCATTAAATTTCTCCATCTGTCAAACGCAATTAGTGAATATAAAAATAGTAATGCCCTAATTTTCCCTAAGTCTCAAGTCCTGTGTATCATTCACCACAAACCGTGTCACTGTCCGTCATGGCATTCGTAAATGTCACTTATGAAAGTCCACTTGATAACAACGATGTACATGTACTTGAAAGATCAACAGTACTGCACTTTGCTTGATTAACAATGCAGTCCAAGGCAAAGTTCGTATCACATAAAACAAAAATCGGTTACATTCACTGCATATAGAAACGACATCAACACCAGTCCCAGATCAGAGTCATTATGGCGTCAATAATTTCACGACCTGCTTTGGACATATTAGATGTTTTCAAGACCGCAAAATTAAGTTTGAAGTTCAGAATTTTCTTACTTAAAAAGGGGGAGCGTTTCACACTCCACATGAATGGTCCCGCATGATATACGGCCCAACAAAAGTACAAAATGCATGCGTGCCGTACAATGACGTGCGGCAAATCAGTGCAGTCAGCGTGGACAAGAAGACACTTTATCTGCACTGAGAAAAACAAACGATACCAAACTTATTTGCGGGTGTTTCAGTTGAAAAGATTCCATCAATCATGCTGCGTCCTAATCCAACGGCGTATTCTCTGTGCTTCAGCAAAACTGGGACAACACGCGGCGAATGAGGCGGGCCCAATGCTGGTAAGGCCCCTCCAGAGCGGAAAAGTATGTGTGTGCGTGAGGGGAAATCCTCCCAAACCAGGTGCTGGATTCTTAGAGGATTACCTGCTGCGCTCTTTCTGCTGCCGAGCACAATAAGGCAACGACAACTGACATCATATTGGCACAGATAGAAGTGTGCTCCGAGCGTGCTTTTCCCTGCACTGCAATTTGACCTTAATCCATATGTCTCTGTAGAGTCGACTCTACAAAGGCCAGATACTGTTTCAAAATTGCAAATTCTGAAGTCTTTTCTCTCTTAAATTCTTTCATCCCTTCATTCTTTTGTCATACAGTCCTGGTTATAAGTGCAACAAGGTAATGTGGCTGCAACCACCAGCCTTGTGCTGTTATTGATTCTGAAGTCACGTTCTGGAGGGAAATATCTGCAGCAAGACTGATAGAAATTGCATTAACTGTCCCCGTCTATAATACGCTTGCAAGTAATGCGTACTGCGCACACAGATTATATTCGAGGGATAAAAAAAATGGCATTGAGGAAAGTGAACCCCATCATAATTACCGACTTCAGTCAAAGAGACCGGGGTTAAACCTACAGTTACCGAATCTGACGCCTGCGTATGTTTTCATGCAAAACATCGGTCGATACTTACAGATGGTATTAAAATATAACCTTGTCTTTTTTCTTACTTTAATTAAAATAACAGATTATTTAAATTAACGATACTTCGGTGACTTGGCACCGACGACGAAAACCCTCTTCCATTAACCAAATCTTGCTTCTCTCACCAGCATCGTCTTCACTGACCAAGCGAGAACGATTACCTCAAAAGCTTGACTTGGTTAATTACCTATACGGCTTATCTCATCGACAATTTTCGTTCAGCATTTAGAGGCTGAAAACAAGGGGGGAACGATACCACTATCAGTGCTATTTTGTGTGATTGGATCCCTCCACAAAGAGCATTGCATATCAATTTTAATATTAATTAATTATTAAAGCTGCACACCTATACTTGTATGGATGATACGAGGGGCCTGTTGGTTTCATACAGATCGATATGGATCTGGATCAGTGGTCCCAAAGCTGCTCGTTCTGTCCATTAAGCGGGTTCTGATACAAGTGAACCAACGTCGGGTCACTGTCTAAATCGCGATCCAGGTCTGCGTGGAACAAACAGGCTCAAAGACGGCGTATTTGTCAAGTTGCTGGATATGTCAAAACTCGGCCAATAATGTTACATGTACTAATCTGAGATCAGAGCTGCACCACTGGATTTCGACTGACGTACAGATAAAACATGACTATCTGGAAAGGACCTGTCATCAAGTCTTTCCCAAGTATGAATCACACACTGCCTCGAATGGTCTCGCCTGTCTGATCATAGCCCTATGTACTGATGATGTATATGGCACAGCGTTTTACCCAAGTGTGTGAGAGATAGAATAGGGCTGATGGGTACAGTGTACACGTCTGTCGTATACCACGAGAAGGGGGAATGACAAACGCACGAGTTACAGCCGATCACAAAAAAGGACTGGTGTGAACAGACCGTTTCCGGTCATGGAAGATAATTCCCCTGAAGAGGACAATGCATTGTCCTTTTCAATCTCACTGTTTTTGGCAACCCTCGAAATTGCATCTTTGTGTTTCAATTAAACCTTATTTTCAGTTTTGGCTTTGCTATATATGATCTGTATTTTGGAGCCTTTTGGGGTATTAATGCTAATGCATTTGCAAAGCATGAGCAAACCTGATCTCACTGGACCTCAATGCTGCATTGATTTGTAGGCCTTCACAGAAAGTGCTGGAATTGTTTGGAATTTTGTTGCAGTACAATGTATATGTTTCCATTTCCTTCGCAATTTACTGTTGTATAAGTACATGGCAATATAAGCCAGGGAGCGGTCAAAGAGCAAATTAGAGGTTCAAACATGAAAATATCTAGACAAATCACTTTCTTCCCTGAATTAAACCAAGCGACAGCGCCCTCACTTGTCAAGGAAAGCTTTGACAACTTGTAATGTTTCAAAGAGCATTTTTCCATTACACTGAACTCCTAGATAATTTTAAACAGTTTTAACGCATTGAAGAGTATAGAGATGCACAAAAAGGAGTCTGAGAAAAATTCGTTGCATAGATCTTTAAAACGATGGTTACAAAAATGCCCTTTGGAAATGGAGAATTCTTGTTGCAATGTAATAACCGAAGTTCAGATCGCTGGCTGCGGGTTTGAGATGACAACTCCATAGGAATTGGCGGTAACCAGTACCAGACTCTTGGATAATTTCAAGGCACTGCCAAGTACGTGTACTGTTAGGCCTGCGTCAAACGTCGTGCTTCTGCCGTGTCAAATTCGATTCATTGAAGCGCGGCAAACGCACGACGGAGTCAGCACTGGTGTCAAAAGGCGAAATGAATTATCAAATGATGATCAGATTTAATTGAAGATGACATGGTGAAGAGAGAGTGAGAGACTTATAACTGCATGAAATGTGAAACCCCGTTGCTATCTTCGGTAGCAACAGACCCTGCGTGTGACGTCACAATGTAGCTCGTGCTCGTCATGTAGCTCAGTAGGATCGTACTCCCAAGTTTTTGCGTCAAACGTCGTGCTTCTGCCGCGATTAATTGAACATTTTCAAATTCGACACGGCGGAAGCACGACGTCTGACGTAGACTTAATTCAGACACGGCCAAGCAGTGTATAGCAATGAAGTACACAAACTGATGATGCCCATTCTATCCCATTATGCACTGCGGTACACACCTTACCTTTAAATGGGGCTATTTCTGCTTGTCATATTGATCTAATAGGATACTGTTATACTGCCTCGCACAAATACGCACATTTTCGGGCGGCAGACAAAAAAGGTTCTGCATTACAAATGGACGAAAACTTTAAATTGAATGAATCCTTGAGTATACAACACAGAAACAAAGACCAGTAATTAAACTGCTACCCCGAAAAGCTCAACATTATTTTACAAAAATACTGACGTATTAATAATCTTAGCAATGAAGACACATACACATGTAAAACGAAACAACGATGTTATATCCATAAGCAAATATTTACCAGACAAATGACCCAAGCCTGTGAAGAACCTCGAATATAATACATGTACACCTATTTGCCTTCTTCTTGTTACATTTTGGCACAGATTTTTCCCAACAACATAGCGTTTCACGGTAATATTCTCAGTTGAAAATTTGGCAGAAAAACCAACAATGGAATTACAAAATCGGGTTACAGAAACACGGTCATTTACTGGCGTCATCACTTCGTGCTCCTGAAGACTGAACCGTGCCAAGTGCGTTTGAAATGATGCTGATCCTACGTGCGATTTACAACAGTAAGACTCTGCACTGAACTACCGTCTGCCCTGTGCATACAGGCTCCACTTTACAAAATACACTGGACAGTAAAAGAAACTTGCCACTTCTGTCAAAGGCCACACATAAAAATTCACTCCCTAGAAATAAACAATTTTTGTACACAGGTATGCTGCAATACCCCTTACTAAATACATGCCCAAAAGCCAGTGATTATCTTTATAACAAAGGAGAAATTGACATGCACAATAACTTGGTTACTGAATCAAATGTCACACAAAAAAACACTATCCACTAAGCAAAAATGACCCATGAATGGGCAACATTTTAAACAACCAATGACAAAGTGAACACCTATTTTGTCAAAATGATGTGCATGAGTGGTTTCTGTATAGGGATGCCATCCTTACTGACTATGCATACACATTGAAAAGTAATGATTGTGACTTCTTTATTTCCTGTGACATCGATTTCTCGGTAAAACTGAAGACTCATTCTGTTACATTCTGTGACTTTTGATTCAGTAACCAAATTGCTGTGCATATCAATTTCTTCTTTGTTATAAAGATAATCACTTGTTTTGCAAACAAGTTCCTCCAACTCTGGCCTGCAAAACCAACGAATGCAAATTCCTGTATACAAGTATATAGAAGGGAATACACGAGTGCTAGACAATCAACGCTTCCCCCCCCCACACCACAATTTTAAAAAAGTCTTTTTACAACCTGCTTAAAAACTCGCTACCCTGATCACTGATGAATTCTGATAATGCAATTACGAGGACTTTAACTGCTCTCAACGAAACCCCAATAAAACAAGGCATGGACCCTAACGAGGTGCAATGCATCATGGTTTTGTTCCACAATTTGTCCATGTGTTGAGAAGTGGTTGAAATGATGGGATGCCCAAATTTGTCCTTTCAAGATCCATACGAAAACGCAAAGAACGCAGCTGGGTCATTCCATGAGGCTGGGGCACAATTTGTGAAGGTGTCATGGTTACGTGGGTAAATTTTACCACCTGCCATGACCTCTAGAATAGGTCATTTACTCTGTAAAAGTAACACACACCTCTGTATTCAGCCTTGCAAGATGTATAATTTCGAAACCACCTACGGGGAAATAGCTGTTTATTTTAACAGAACCCACGTAACAATGGACACCGTCACAAATTGTGCCCAAACCTCATGGAATGACCCAGCTGTCAGAAGCAATTTCCTTTTTTCCTCTTTTGTACAAGTAAAATGTACACAGCTGTATCTTTTCGGGGAAACAAATCAAATGCCATCACCTTTTAAAAAAACAAATGAGGTACCCATTACCGCTAAAGTAGTCATTTACAAGTAGATGCAAAAAAATGTAGCTTTCAAAAGATATTCTCAATCTCTACAAATAATTGAAAAATAGCATATCTGGTTAAAAACTGAAGACAACAGGCCCACCCCCAAAAAGGAAGATGCAATTTGTGGACAACGGGAGAGTCAGTAGAGGGTTGAAAACACAGATGTTGAGAACAGCGCCCCCAAGAGGCCATTTTCCACATCATGAAACAGAAAATTTCACGAGAGCAGTATTCATACTTCAAACTGTTCCATATTTTCTCACTGATCAGCATGCTGACTGGGAACTGAGGGCTGATAGGCTGCCGACAGACCTCAACTTTCGGAAGCCCAGTTGCATTTCTGTACTGAATAAAGTCTTAACAGGAGACTGTAACACCTGTATGTGTGCTCACTCTAGTTTTAGTTACACTAGGGATACAAAAAATAATATCTATAATTTTAACCCAAGAATAATTAGGGTATGGCTCAACAATGCAGGGATGAGATTGACCAATGATAAAAATAGCTGAAAACAGCTGAAAAAGACATAAAGAAGTTGAACTGTAAACATCTCCTATACTTTTGTACACAGCCAGTGAGGAAAAAAAGCTGAAGTCCCAAACAAAAAGCTGAAATCAGCTAAAAAGCCGAGAAATCTCACCCCTGATGTTTAAAAACCTGGCAAACTATAAACGCACTCGGCTGCACAGAACGGGGTGCCAGCCACCTGCTGAGGTCCAAAGGAGCTCCAGCCACAGAGTCCTCATTTGTATGAGGCATGGCGATATACAGACATACAGGCATGTAGGCTATCCAGTCAGTATATATGTGGTATAACCAAGTCAAGCGATTCTTGCACTGAGCATTACATGTACACTGTCCTGTGGAGCCAGTAGGGGCCCACAGTCCACTGACCACCCACAGGAAAGTACACACGCATTATACACAATGTGTGCAAAGTGAGTCGTCATCCTTACTGAAGTCTATTGGCTACCCAACCAAATAAGCCCACAATCATTCTGTCACAATCGAACATTTACAAAGCATTCTTCCTTTAAACCCCCTGTACCTTGGTCAAATGATATTACCTTACCTGTAAATCAGATCTGAAATACGTTTACTCAAGGTGAATTCATGCTATGTGGAATGTTCACCCCTATATCACGGTGTAAATTTCGATTCTAAAGCGTGTAAAGGGGAGATCTTTAGAAATAGCCCAGCGGGTTATGCAATTCTGTTTGCCTGAATCCGAATCTCAGCAAGTGCAATTAGCTGATAGTTTCTTTGGAGTAACCGATATCAATCGCTTTCCTATGGCAGTGAGGTGGGCCATGATCGTTCAAGTGCCCATAGAAGAGCACAAATGTAAAGAAAGCATGACGTCAAAATGTTTAAGATTTACACAGGAAAGACTTTCAGCACTCGAGCCAAAACGAGGAAGAAATCAAATGATATGGTGTCTTCGGGAAATGTTCTCCCACATTTTTACATTCAATGAATCCCTTTTTCAACCTTTTAAACCTAAATTTTCAACATTCGTAATTTTTTCTTTTGAATTTCACTTTTTCACAATTTCACTTTTATCCAATGTGTTTTTTCACTCTTTCTTGTCCATGATTTCATATCTTAACTGAACCACATATTCAACACCTTGACCACTCATTCAATGAGGCAGTAGACCTGTTGAATAATGATGGTAAAAGTTAAAATGACAGGACAGAACCAAAATGTGACAAGTCAAAGAACAACATTAGTTTGCTTTTGGTCTGACTATAAGGGAATTCAGTAATTTATCATGATTAAGGGCAACACAAGGAATGCATAAAGTCTGTTCTTAAATAATGTCTTTTGTAGCTTCAGCAAAGAATTACATCTCTGAATGCCTTTATATACATTAACATTTGATTTCATAAACGACAGAAAACCTGCCACAACAAAAGAAGAAAAAATAACTGGTCAGGGATTAAATCTCAATTGTCAGATAGGTGAAACAATGTGAAAGCCATTTGGGTTTCCCTAGTAATAAAAGAGAGGAATCCAGCCTTACGAATCTGCTTTGAAGAAAGGCCGTGTACTGCTGGTTACCACTCACAGTGTTCTTGCACTAGAAATTGTAAAAATCGTGTAGTTCAGCATCTGCGAAAAAAAAGGTGATTCAAACAAATCAGGTCTCTTTAATCAGGACCTGGTGCACAATATTTATACACTTTAGAAAACAAACACGATGGATCTACTATCAAAAAAAAGGTGAAATGATTTGGGCCCTGACAGACACTGAAGCACACATCACCTGGGTGGGGGGAGGGAGAAAGACTGGAGCTACACTCTCTGCTCGGTTAAACAGTGAACCAGAACTCCCACAAAAATTCTTCCCACTTCAAACCTCCTGGATTGTCTAGAGGCCATTACTTTGCACAGTACCCATGGCAATGTTCTTTGCCTTACTTCAGGCTGTATCTAGCCCCCAACTGTAAGACCAACAATGATGGGGCTACTTTGTAAAATTTTACAAAGCCCCTCGGAAAAACTATCCCCTAGTATTTGAAGGAGCTTGAAGAACTGACGTTCATGACTTGTGATTTCAATAGACTTTTCTTGTTTAACTATCACCGTTTTGCCCAACTTGGCTGGCAAACTATGGCTAGCCGTAAGTTACAAAACATGAGAATTTATATGGACCAAGTCTGAAAAATATCTCAATCTATCAAAGCGTGAAACACAAATACTTTTCACGACTATTATGAGGAAAAACTCCTTTTTTAAGACAAATGGTGCATTTCAAAGCAAAACCTGTCACTGGTAAACTTTCCTCAAACTTTGGATGACCACATAAAAATAGGCAACAAGAGAAAGCTCCACTGTCAGATCTTACGGCAAGACGGTACTCACCTCAGAGGGACTATTAGAGGAAAATAAGGCACAAGGGCGTGGCCGACGCGGCCGTTCATCATAACTTCGACTTGGCGGCGGCACCCATCTGGCCGTATGCCATGCAGAGGGCGTGGTCCCGCACGTCCCCCCAGCCCCCGTTGGGGCGGGGCAGCTTCCTGTACAGGGCACGGGTGGGCGGCGTCACAGCCAGGCTGCCAGGGAAGAGGTAGTCGGCGCTGGCTGCCACGGTGCTGTCCAGCTGCTTGACTAGCATGGCTGCGTCGCACCTGCCCTTATGGTGAATGCCGCTGCAAGGAAATGAATGCATACATGTACACTATATTAAAGACAATTATATGAATGAACCAGTTCAGTATTCCCACAGCACAAAAAGAAGTATGCCGTCAGTCGGGATCCAAGAGTAGATCCAGGACAAAATGGGGGCCTGAGCTGTATGAGACTAGGAAATGTGTGACCCACTCTGTGAAAATGAGTCTTAAGTTGCCAGAGCCACTTTTTGAGTTTTCATTTGTACTGGAAAGAGCAAATTGAGTTTTTTTGTTTTGATGTATCACTCAGTTTGACATCCTGATGAAAGTGGATACTCCATGGTAAAAAATGCTGTGGGTTCCTATTGATTTACACTGTGCAAAATTATTCTAAAACACTTTTTACTCCAAAGTAGCTCTGGCGACTTAAGACTCATTTTCGCAGAGTGCCTGTCACTTAAAGGGTACCTGGTTCCAGTGCTACCCGTAAATGCACCAATGCTTACCATTCACCAATGTGAAAGATCCGTGGTGCTTTGGGGACCATGACTGTCAGGCTAGGCTTCAGGCAGGTCAGGCTGACGTGTTGTAATGTCCAGTCCCAGTTGTAGTCGTCGTACTTGCAAAATTCCTGACAAAACACAACCAAACTGTAACGTATAAACTACATAATTTTCTGCACTCTTGGCCCTAGACTGAACCCTGTTTTAATTCCCCCGACCAGAACTGGTAAGCCGTGCGAATACGCAAGGCAGAGATTGAAGAGTGAGGAACGAAAGCCCAGTCTTGACAATTGGGAAAATCTTCCTGAGAAATTCCCAGCATATCTCTCGCTAGGAGCAGTTTAGTCAGGCACTCTGTATATATATGTACGTGTCTGCAGACTGCTAGATAATGGCACAAACTCATTACACTCCTTGAGACAAGACAGGAACGCAGTCTGTACATGTCACATGTACGGCATGTACATCTGCACGTACACGTACATCCATAATTGGAATGGAAGATAACTTTTTTCAATTGAAAATTAATGTAAATTACATGTATCATTGTAAGTAACATAAGGACAAATCAGACAATTTTGTCTCTTTTATCAATCTGTTTACAAAATAAACACTGCTGTTCACGACGGGATTATTTTGACCGCGACTGCTGGGCTGTGGTATGCCCTGAATGGAGGGCTTTGTCCAGCAGCAGGCCCCATTGAACCAGCAGCAGCATGGTGAATAGACTGTATGTGTGGTATGCACTAATCCTCACATAACGGGGCGGTAGTAGCAGTCCTCCATAGCGAAGGGGTTAAAAACGAAACCCGCTCCAAGGCTTCATTCCAGTTACACGTGTAGAACATGTTCTGGGGTACTCTAGTAACTGCAAAACGTTATCGCCACCAGCATCAAACAAAACAAAGTTATTCACTCTTATTGCTTGTTCTGCTAAAACCTTCACAGAAAAATCACCACTGTCAATGACATACTGCACGTGCACCTCATTTCAGTTCAGGCAATGGTTTCAAAATGTTGTCATTCCACAAATGCTCAAACAAATGATTAAATGTGGGCCCGCACAGCTGCAGACTCCAAAGTCAACAACAGCAATTTCAGGCAAGCTACCTATTGATTAAAAAATAGTGTGTAAACACCAAAAGCATGGGATCCATCAAATTTTGCATTAAATACATCTTCGCCATCTGTAGGTACTGCAACCACAAACCAACCTGGCTTGGTTTGTCTCTGTCTGTAATTACTTTGTGTGAAAATTCTCTGCTAAATACGTTGACTGCCACGCATGATTTCAAAGGGGCATTCCCATTTGCCAATTGTACGCATGCGCACATACTTAACAAGTACCTTTCACCAGTCTATTTTAAGAGCATTTTTCAGGTGTTACATGTTATGTCCTCCACGCTGCCAGCAGCCTATTTGTTGTGCTCCTCGGTGATGTCGGCCCATTCAATTTACATTACAACAGCCTTTCATTTGGAATTTCAGGCTATTCATGGTGAAAGACAGCAACAGAGAAGCCTTGGAAATCCCTAAGCACGACACCTTTCCCCAAGACATCGGCTTTTCCGTTAGTGACATGTGGCCACCCCTGCTCACCTCCCAGTCAAACGGGTCCTCTATACCCTGGCACACCCCGACCCCGCCAATGGGTCTCCTATGGGTCTCCCCGGCCACCTCACCCCGCCCCAACCTGTGCCCAACTGACATGCCTCACTGACTTGCTGGACCCCGTCCCGCATGGGTGCCCAGCAGAATCCACCATTGGCATCCTCGTCACACCCCACTGCATCCAGTCACCTCATATATACAGCTCGATCTTCAGCATCTCTTCAGTCTTTTGACGACGGACTGAGCACGCAGTCCCAAACATCGAGTATACTCCCGGTTCTTTTCAGAACCACACATACTCATAAGAGATATATTCCTTTGCACGGTGCTTCCGCAAGCCTTTCCACCTATTGCAGCGTTTCATTTGCTATGAGTAGACTCACAGTGGCGGAATCCAGTACACTTGTGACTACGAGTACACAGTGAATATTCGTAGTTGGCAGTCAACGTGTACGGGACCTGTGCTTGTTGAAATTCTCCTTACAGTTTTGGAGAGGTGGCCACTGTACTCAATCACCATTTCTTATAGAGCACTTTGTGCATTCAATGCTAATGGTTTACAATCCCAATCATCCTTTGAAACTTGCAATTTATGTATAAAATGGGAAAAGGACTGCATGTACATGTAGGTAAATGAACAGATCTGTGGTTCAGCCAAAACAAACATGAAAAACTACAATGAAAAACTGACCATGAAGCACTTCAATTTGGGCTCTAGCAGAGTAAAAAGCAGCATTCCATACAGTGTGGAAGAAATGAGAGCCTTGTCCTCTAAACGTGCCCAGTCGTTCTCGAGGACCAGCAGCACAGTGGCAATGACACTGAATGTGTGCCTGCTGGTTTTTTGGTACAATTTGTCACCAGTTAAGTGAGGCACTAGCACATTTAAGTCCATAACGCTGAGATTCCTTGGCATAGGAATTGTGCAGTATCTCGCGAGCCTCAGTCAACTTTCTGCGACAAAAAATGGAACTACACGTTATCACTCAAGATATTGAAGTTCAGCAAGAACGAACCCTTTTGTGTTTTGGCAAGCTCACCTTCACGCAAGGTTGGAGTCTCTCCCACGTACTCCTGTCCAGGGCCATGCCCATATTGTGCCTGGAAGAGTACCACTGAAGCACGTCTACCTACAGGGTTGGGAGCCAACAAAAAAAAACTCCAACAGTTAACAACGTGGGATACAAAACATGAAACATTACTTAGTGTACATGTACATGTCTGGATTTGTTGTTGGCTGCCTGGCACAAACAGTATTAAGCAAGCTGTGCGTTGCGCCAAGGAAACCTGCCTGGGTGCCCTTAAGCCAGGCACATGACGATGAAGGCAGTACATGAAACTTGAGAACAATCTTGTTGGCAATTTGTGATAAATTATAGTCAGATTGCTGCTCCAAGACATGTCTCACTGGTACCAAACTTAACCACTTGCCACCGGGGATTCCGGTTTGGGACATGTTTTCTTCATACGCGTGGCCAGGGTCTCAGAATTCAGACAAAGGGAACTGGGCCTTGTAACAAAAGACCATACTCACAACAAAAGACCAGGCTGCTGGGAATTACCAACATTTTTTCACTCTCAATAGTGGAGATAATCCAGCCTTGTTTTGAAACAGTATACCACTGTTTGGGGCATTGATCACGAGTGGATTACCACCAGGGACAAAAGCGCCCCACCACCGCAGTGACGAGCCACACAGTACCGCTGCACGCTAATCTAGCCACTATTGAAAAGACGTCAGCAGCGCACTGTGCCAGACAGTCCTTCATGTGGGTGTAAGTGTCCAGTAAATGAAGATATGAATGTTTGAAGAATTTTGAAAACAGAAAAAAATGATCCCGTCCCAGCATCATTAACATTCATAAATGCCCCCGGCGCAATGTGGTAGTGTGTCAATTGCATGTAGCTATAAAGATCAGCACTTCTGATCTGAATCTGATTTGAATCTAGTCAATCCCATGTAGGATCAAAATAAAGCTTATCTAGTTAAATTTGGATCGGACTCGGGCTGATCCTGTAAGACACCGGAAGGGATGGAATTGATCATCTCTAGCAAAATCCGATTTTGTTTTCGCTTTGATTAAAATGCATGAACTTGCTGTCCCTCGCTAGTACATTGTTATTAAATGCAGCAGGGATAATGTTAGGGTTGAGAATTTTTCTTTTCACCACACAAAGCAGCTTAGACCTTACCCAATTTGACATCAACCTTTGTATTCTATGACCCTGCAGGAAGGTCTTTTGGTGAGGCATTGCCACAGTCAAGCATTTTTATTCATACTCCCGACCTCAGGGGGATGTCCTACCATTAATCATTTCGCGCCTGGCCCATGTATATCCATGTTGATTCTGCTGGGCCAGGTGACTTTTCATTTTGTTCTGTTTTAGAAATTCTTTAACCCTAACAGTCCCAAATCTTCAAATTTCAATACAATTTTACATACACCCTTGGGGGTTAGGGTTAAAATTCATAACTTCATTTACTGGATGGTTACACCCACACGAATGACTCTCTGGTGGCTACTCTAATCTGACAGACAACATTTACTGGTGCTTGAGTATTTCAGCCAGGCCTGCCTCTTTGTAAAAAGAGCCCAGATTGTGCGGTGTTATGTAATTTTCTTTTGTTCCCGAAACTGGCACAGTGCACTGCTGATGTCTTTTCAATAGGGGCCAAATTAGCGTGCAGCGGTATTGTATTGCTCATCACTGGAGCGCGCTGGAGTGCTTTTGTCCCCAGTGGTAATCCACTCACGCTAAATGCCACATACAGTGGTATAATCTTTTAAAACAATAACGGATTTCCTCCGCCATTGACACCTGAAAAGACGTTGCCAATTCCCAGCAGCTCAGTCCTTTGTTCCGAGTACGGTCTTTTGTTACAAGGCCCAGCTCTTTTGTCCGGCTTTGGGCTCCCCAGCTTCGTATATAAAGCCTATGTTCCCGAAACCAGGTACCCAGGCACAAATTTTTAAATTTTGGATTTAGTCAGTTCGGATCAGACTCAGCACCTGCTGACAGTTTTGGACCGGATTTGGACTGAGCTACAAAGGCCATCAGATTCGATCAGGGTGAGCCGAAGGTTGCCAGATTCAGACTTTCACCTGGAGTTGTCGGATCGGATTCCCTAATCCAAATCTGACACATATTTTTAAAAAACATAACAACAAAGTTTTACCACATTTCCCCTCTCCTTGTATCGTCTGCTCTTCTCATATGTCCCTAACGTGAAAATATCACACTCAGGACATTTGCTGCAATAAAAGAAAAAAGACGGTAAACTCAAAGGGATAAATTTAACAAATAACTTTTTGCATTTGTTCACAGACACCTCCAAACAGACATCGAGATGGACAATCAGATTAAATCGTACAATGCAGGTACCAGCAGGCCAGTTGAACAGTAGAACACCAACCACTCACCTGCCCTTCAGTTCATACATCTTTTGCAGCAAGTAGTAGGCATCGGGAGTCATGTAGTGGTCCTCTTCAATGAGCAAGACTAGACCTTTGTGGCTCTTGGTGACACCTAGACCCCCAAACACATGCTGGAGCTGTGAAGACATGTTAGTGAACATGGGAAAGAAAGACAGAACATCATCAGAAATGTGAGCTTTTATGCAGGAAACTAGAACTTAATATAAAAAATTAAAAATGGAAAATAAAAAGACTTTAAATGACACGAAGAAATCCAAATATAGAATCCAATCCCCAAGTATCAGAGATTATTTGGGCCTGAAACGAAAGCCAAAAAAAGCCTCATAACTATAAAAGGAGAGTTTGGTCCTCTGGTTATTAAAATGATGGACATTAACCCTAACCCACTAGGACCTTTTTACTAGGGCACATCCTCAATCCTCCAATATCCTCCAATTGCCCAACTTCAAAACCTGCATTCATCCTCAATCCTCCAAAATCCTCCAGTTTTGGGGCTTATGAACAAGATGAAATGTACCCGAATCCTCAATCCTCCAAAATCCTACATAGCCCTACTCTGTTTTTTTGGGGGGGAGGGTTGGGCACATCAGGTGTGTTGCTGAGCTGAAGGTGTTTTTTTGCAGAGTTGGCTAACGGCTTTACTTTTGTCACAAACACAGTGGACACATGCCTTTGTTTAACCCCTTCACGCCAGGATGCGGCTAGGGCCGCCGTAAAAATTGAGATCCTCGGCCCACTTTTCAGCTATTATTCTCGGCCCACGCTCGAGCGAACACGGTAAAAGAAGGCATACATGTACCCTGGCTCTTGTACATGTACATGTATATATGGTGATCGGCCTTTGTGTGTTGCTAAGAAATGAAAAGGCCGAATTTGCATCATAATCACCAGCTTCACAATAGTCCCCACTTTGAAAAGAGGCAACGGAAAAGTGGAAGCGTGAGTAGAGCCGCATGCCACCGAACAATCAGCCATTTCACTGTGTAATTCAAAGCATGCGGAGCACGCAGGGCCACAAACTGAAAATTTGCGGTTTGGCAGGTGGCCTTCGTGGCCAAACGAGGCCGGAATTCTTGGAGTCGGCTTTCAGAAAGAAATTCCCATTGTCAAGGGGTTAATAACAGACTGCAGTTGAGGATTGTGTCATTTATGACCAGCAGCAGTGAACAATGGAACCTGGAGGATTTTGGAGGATTGCGGTGGGTTTAAGGTCCATGTAGGAGGGGGGTGGGGGAGACGCTCATGCTAGTTCCCTGGCTCTCACCTTCCAGAACCAATGATGCTTGGTCATGACAAATCGCACCTCTCGGTAATGACCGTACTTGTCTGGGTGCTCCCAGTTGTTACATTTCCTCTCTTTGGCTCTGGCCAGAAGAAAAATAAAATGGAGGAAAACCAATTCAATCAGACTTTAAAGTGAAACAGATATTCCTGATGTCGGACATCTGATGGTACTGGTACATTAGAAGTAAACAGGGCTGCGTCGATTCAAATAATATACGATTCCAATATTCGACCTTCAATTTGATCGAATATCTGAATATCAAGTCGTGCCGACCGGCAGATTGTTGATGAACAAACCATACACATGTACAAAAATGAAAATCAGTTGTAATAACGGCCACAATTGTATATTATAATCACTATAATAGCTTCTCGAGTATCTCCAGCCAAGATTGTGCAAGATTTAAGAAGGATCAATACTTCTTGTCCAGTTGCAAGTGTATATTCCTTGTAAAATTTTGAATGAATAATGTACTTTTTAAGTCGTTGTAAGGTGTCTGTCGCTTTTCATTTGAATCTGCTCGGAACAAGCCTCCATAGTGCCATTTTTCTCATTTCAAACAAAAGAAAAATTTCCCTTCCTTTTCATGAATTTGCATTCAAATATTCAAATTCAAAAAAAAAATTTAAATATTCAATAACCAATTGAATAATTGGATTTATTCGGATATTCGGCACAGACTTACATGTACGTGTGTACATGTACATGCAAATGTGGAAACACCTGGTCTTTTGGCTCGTCCAGCAGGATTACTGTACCGGTACATGTGCTGGTTGTGTACATGTACATTGTATACATGTACATGTACATGTTTCACATTGTTGTTCAATATACATGTACATGTACCGGTACATGTATGAGTATCAGTATGTACAGTAGGAAATCACTTCATCGGGGGGGGGCCTACTCCTCGGGGATTAACATTATACATGTACATGATATAAGCACATGTCCAGGTACATGTACATAAGTATGAACTTCACATGTACATCAACTCACATACACATGTAAGCTGATGGGGAGGAGGATTACTGTCCAAGGAATAAGAGGCAACGGATTGTTCACCATCAGCAATACCCCAAAGTAACAGGGCTATGCATGTACTGTACCTGTGTACCGTATTTTACAGAACTGAGTGATTTTTGTTTTCATGAGGTAACATCCAAGTACATGTACACTGTGCGTGCACTCACATACACTTACATGTACCTTACATACCTAGAGTGGACACTCCTTTCTTTTTGTGCAGTTAAGAAAACTCAGTGAAAATACTTGTTTTTCTTGAACTCAGAGCACCATTTTCAGCTGGCTTTTTGTACAAGGTTTCCTCGACTATTCCTGTTCCTTTAACGACGGATGACTACAACCCCAAAACGCCACTAAACTTCTTTTTCAGAGAAGGCGAAACGTCCTGTGGACATGTGTAAGTCCACAGAATGTCTTCCTTTCCTACATCGTGTAGACATCTTTTGTTCACAAGTCCACACTACATGTACATGTAGGTACATGTACACGTACATGTATGTAAGGTTAGCGCACTCGGTACATGTATGCACATTGTCACCCATCTTTATTTCAATAGTTTAAAGGCTTTCACTGTTTCTGAAATTCCATGAGAAATGGGTTAATTAACTGTTTAATAATGTTTCTATCAAACGTTTTCGAAAACAGTTTTATCCAAATTTTTTTTTCCTGTAACAGTGTGATTTCTGTAACTTTGTGAAAACAGAAACCGTTCACACCAATGTCTGGCAAGCATGCACACACTTTGTGAAACCAAAATTTCTCATGGAGCAGTTTTCCTAAAGTCATAATGGACTGGACTTGGATTTATTTTGTGGTGTCGGTGATGACAGGAGCATACTCCCTGAAGTGGTCTGATGAGGACCTACATGTACCTGTGCAAGGTCAGGCACCTGTGACATTTCACTGGATAAGTCATAATGATCTTCCCTTCCCTGTGGGGTAATCAACACTGTCATGACTGTACATGTACTTGTACTGTATACACGTACACGTATGTACATGTAGGTAGTATCCTGGTAAGGTACATTTGCACTGTACTGGTACAGTACATGTACAGTACACATACTCCACAGGAGTACACACTAGTACATGTACATCAAACTGCTCTGACTCACTCCACAATGGAAGCCGTTGATTGGACTCTGTATATCAGTACCATACATGTCCACATGCATTGTACATAACACACGAATGCCTACATGTATATGTACATGTAGGCCTACCTGGACATGTTATACATTATCATTGAACATGTACATGTACATGTACTCATTGATCTCCCTAATTCGTTGTTCTCCCTCCTTCATTCCAATGAAATATTCAAGATATACATGTACGTACATGTACATGGGTACATGTATGTGGGTATTAGCTTCTATTGTGTGCATTCGTGAAGTGGTACAAAAAGTGCATGAATGTGCATAGAATCCTCCTTGTCTGTAAGTACAGATATGGTACATGTACGGTTTCTGTATGAGCCACATGTAGTTACCCATAGTTTTGTCAATTTGTCTTAATAAAGCATTTCTATCTGTATTTGCACCCTTTTGATCTGGTTTTTAAATGTGCATGTACAAGTACATGTACTTTTCTTGTATTTTGTCAAACATCTTTTGTTTTTCGATCCTGTGTATATTACTAAGTGTACTTTCAAATATGGAAATAAATGTTGAGATGAGAAAAAAAAATTACAGAACATTTTAAATATCACACACTTGGCATCACAAATTTCCAAAAATAAAAAAAATTATGAATCTTTTAATTCATAGCTATGTACAATACCAACTGGTTTTGACAGCATGTACACGTACATGTACATGCATACAGTGTGCATATCCCTATGCACAAACTGTATTCTTATAACAAACATCGACAAAGTTTGCAAAATCGTGGAACCTTACTGTCCAAATGCGCAAACACCCTGCCGATTGTACACATAGCTCTTTATCAATCAATTTTTGTTGGACAATTGGTGGTGTCAATTTGAACACAGGTGTCACACATTTCATTGATCTGTGACACGTTCAATATCCGGTACACCACCACTGTACATGTAAGTGTATGCCATGGTAGTGATGGTACGCATGTACATGTAGAGTGTACATGTACAAGTACAGGTACATGGGTTCACAGTTTGGGATATTTTGTTCGGGAAAAACGAAATAAATAAAATACATGTACATGTTCGAATACAAATTACATGTACATCGAAACCAAACACAACATGTACTGTAGGCACATGTATAATGTACATGTACATGTTGTGTTTGAACATGTACATGATGTACATGTACTGCAATCAGAGAACACAACGCAACAATGAAAACCCACAACGTTTGCCATTTTAACAAACTCTACTGAATTATGCAGACTTCAGAAATGAAAATAAAATTCCATGACTCTAGTGCACTGCACTTTCCGAACGTTAAAAAAATCTTGATTGTTCTTGCTTTAGACAGAATTGTTATTCAATTTTTGCAGTCAAATATGGACGGAACCAAATTTACCGCATATGTCAGTCTCGACAAATAGACCTTTATGTAAAAAACAGAAAGCACTCTTTATGTAGTTTCATTCCAGTACTGGTACAGTGTACATGCACATGGCCTGACTAGTAACTCACAGGGGCATGAGAAGAGGGAAGGCTGCAGACTGCTCTATTTAAAGCATAAATGATGCATAACCTATGGGGAAACACTGCTAAGGTGAAACCTGCATAATGTGCTCCAGCCTCTGCACCTCAGTGTCATAAATGTACCCGTACAGTGTACACGTACATGTACATTTACCACAGTGGCAGCACATGCAACCTGCCCTTCCAACTTAGATCAGGGAGGTGGGGGGAGGGGAGCTTACTTGTCTCTCTTCATGTCTCTAGGGCAGTCACCGGGATCCTCTCCTGGAAACTCATTCTCGTAGATTTGCAATAAATACGGATAAAAAATTTGCATAGTCTGCAACAGAAGAGAGGGCAAAATCATTGTAGGTTTCCTGACTGAATAAATGACGGATCTCTGCAGAATGTTTCCACTGGGTTCACTGGCAGCTCAATTCCATTTCTTAAAGAGCTAATCCCTCACCACTGACCCTCCTGTATCAATGTAACATGCAACAGACTGAAGTCAACTCTGTTTCCCTACATGTACATTCACATTACTTAGTCTTTAAACATGTACTGTTAGTTTAAATGACGAGGGAATATGCAAAAAAAAAACAACAATGGAGAGGCAATGGACCATGGATTGTGTTAAACATGCATACCTGACAAAAGTCAACCGTTTTGACCAGAGCGTTGATCTCCTCTGAGTAATAGTCATGGCTGAATATGAGCAGGGAATCACCAATGTCCCGCACTCCCCGCAAGGAATCGATGAGGTAACGTAGATACTCCAGTCTCTTGTGCACCATGACCAAAATGACGACACTGGCATTGGACCGCGACGGGAACCGGGCCAGGTTGTGAATCTCCTCCCGGCTGTTGATCTCCAGGATGGCCTGCCTGATTCGCTCCGCCTGCCCAGTCCTGTTGGTGCCGACGTTGACGGGGTTGACCACGGGGATCTCGGAGTCGGACTGTTTGACCGGAGGCTGCACAGCCACGTCCGACTTGTCCTGTTTTTCAAGTCTAGGCACCCTGGCGTCTTCCATCTTTGGCCGCACAGGCTCGACCGGGTTTGCCGCATTTGGAGACTGCTGTACACGGCTGTCCCCATCATGCCGATTCCCGTCACTTGCATCATTGGTGACCCTGTACACGGTGTACATGAGGAGGCATGTGACAGCTATCACCAGTTTGTGGATTCTTCGTAACCTCATACTGACTTCAATTCTCCTTCTCCCGGGTCTGCCAAGAAGGCACTCGATCACTAAATGGGCCTGACCTGAAACTTACATGTAGCTGTGCTTGGGCTACCTCTGTAGGGTGGGGGAAAGAAAGACAGAGAAATACATGTACCAGTAGATCAACAATATGTACATATGCAACACAAAAATGAAAAATTACAATTTGTGGCAAGGTGTTATTCTATCACCTACAAAACAATAAATTTGATTGGTCTATATTAAATATGATCACAAACTGAGAAACAATCAGTCTAACACTTTAGCAGTGCTAAAGTAGCACTGCTCTATGGCAAACATACATGTGTAAGATTGTCAATGCCAACACTGCACTGTCTCCATTCTCCTCTGTTCTGGCTATTCATTCACCTGGGCGGGGCAAAGGCAAGGCACAGCAGCAGCAGATGGCTTCAGATGTGATCATGACAGGCAGGATATTACACTTGCAAATGGACCTGACAATGACAATCTGCAAACTGCTCAGCTGGAAAGCTCAGCTGATTTGCCCGCCCAGCTTTGAGGGGACAATTCAAATGCATGTGAGTGCATTGTACACTGACAACTCCACTGTGCATCTGAATATTCTGAACACTGCACTACTACATGACCGTACACTATACACATCTAATACATGTACAGGTGCATGCATCTGTGTCGTATAGGTGCATATTTTACAGGATGACACTTTAACAAAAAGCAAAAAGCTTATGAACGCGACAGATTTTTCTAATGTCTTACATACATGTACATATGCTTACATGTGTCTTGTAAAACAAAATTCTTCTAATCGAAAATGTTACAAATTTACGTCAGAATTGAGACAACAGATCTTTACTAACTCATGGCGCAAACGACTGCAGATACATATGTGACCCACTCTGTGAAAAGGAGTCTTAAGTCACCAGAGCCACTTTTTGAGTTATCATTTGTAGTAGAACATTGTAGAAAGAGCAAATTGAGTTTTTTGTTTTGATGTATGACAGTCACTATCACTCAGTTTGGCATCCTAATGAAAATGAACACACCATGGTGACAAATGCTGTGGGTTTCTATTGATTTACACTGTTCAAAATTATTCTAAAACACTTTTTTACTCCAAAGTAGCTCTGGCGACTTAAGGCTCATTTTGGCAGAGTGGGTCACATATACATGTACATGTACTTAAATTTAGTTCTCCCGTTGTGTATGCAGCATACATGTTCTTGAATGTACTGGTACCTGCATCAGGATCTGGTGATGATAGGCAGGTGCTTGGGGCAAAATAGCGTGCACATAGGGTGCATGTGCATGCCAGTACATCATCTTGGCCAATTAATAACAAGGTTATGAAAACAGCCTCCAGATTTGAGTGTTTGGACAACAAGGGCTTCATTAGTCATTTGCCTCTGCAGAGTAAACATGGTAAATGTCAGGTTGGGACAGCATACTAAAAGCTGGAGCTTTTAGCAAAATGAAAACCAGGAAATTTAAAGAAAATAAAGCCAATGTTGAGGGTGCACCTATGAGCCTCAGTCCTTCAAAAATCCTCCAACTGCCCCCCATGGAAAAGTTGGATACAGCCTCATCAGTCCTCCAAAATCCTCCGTTGTTTTTTCTCTTGAATGATGTCCTTAGAAGGGTGACCTGCCTTAATCCTTCAATATCTTTCAGCAATCCGTGTCGTACGTGGCATGCGTGTTGAGGCAGGACAGATACAAGTACACATCCATCCTGGAGCACTGAGGACGATTTCACATTTAATCTAATGGTAGGCCTCAATTTGTGCTTGGCTGAGCATACCGGTACAGGTACATGTACATGTCAACAGCACCAGGTCCACCCTTGACACAATGCACCCTTTGCAGTCGGCCACACTTTGCTGCCATCCAACCTCCCACATCCAAATCATTCCAAACTGCCCATGGATATACATGTACGTGAATGTGTACATGCATATGATCCAGAGTCTAAGTCTCAGTGTTCCATTCACTGTTTCGCTATGTGCCTGACATGCACACTTGGATCTCCACGCAAGTCACACATGCGTACATAGTACTACATGTGTACATGTACATGTAGTACATGTAAAACTTCCGCTGGGGGAAAGACATGTACCAGTACATGTAGGTCAATGTACATGAACATGTTCATGTACTGTGTGTACACATCACCCTACATGTACATGTACATGTACACGTCCATACGTGTACGTGTACATGTAGAACTTTACATGTACATGTACAGTGTGTACATTACACATTATGCATTGCCAAAAAGATAATGAATCAAGTACATGTACCGGTATGCACGGTGCACACATGTCAATGAGAATTTCTAATGCCTGAAGATATAATGGCAAAGGAATACACTTACTTGTAATTGAATGTACACGTACCTGCACACACCCAGTACCATTCAAAACTCACCATCTGCTCAAGTCCTAACAGAGGACCGACCAATACAATACGGTACTCAGACTGAACTTTTGCATGCACTGTGCATGGCCATGTACACGTACGGTATGATCTACCAGTACATGTACATCATTACATGCATATTGTGTACATGTGTGTGACAGCGATCAGTGGGCAGTACAAGGTTAAATTACTATACCGGTAAATGTCCGTTCATCCAACCGTGAATATGAATGATGAAATAGCAATTCAGGATATGATTGGTGCTTGACTGACTATGAATACAGACCACTCTCAGTTTGTCTCCAATTTACATGTGTACACGGGTGTGTATGGGCGGCCAAAGTCACGTGTAATCCTTTGGTTTTTTTATTTTTTAAATTTACCTTAAATTCCTTCAAACTTTACATTTGTCCTATTAATTCTAAGCAGGGTTGGGTTTTCATTAAGCATTCATTAGTGCTGTATGTACACACTGGTACATTGTATAACATTATCAGGTGTTCTGATACAATATACATGTAGTATAGTGTACATGTAGCTGTACGGGATGTTTAACACTGTGAATTAGGCCTATTGTTTTACTTTTGTACTGATCTAGTTTTAGCAGCCACCTGTAGGAAAAATGCGACTGTGACATAAAAAAGATCCTATTGATCAAGTTCCACATGCAGTTTGTGAGAAGGCACTGTATATACAGTATACATGTACATAAAAGAGTTCATACATGTACAGTGTATATATACAAGTGAACCTGTGTAGAACATGTAGCAGGAATTTTGTCACTGGTGCAGACCATAGGCCTCTGTGGGTATGTAGTGTCCCCAATGTGTTTTCCTCCTTCCAAGTTCCAACTGCAGATTATAGCAACCCCAAAACAGACTTGTGAAAGCTGCGCCAGCACTGTTGGTCTCCTGTTAGAGAATGGTCCCCCCAGCTTTCCCAGGAAAAACAGCCAGCAGCTTTGACCACAAAAAGAATTCCACAGCTGGGTGGGCAATGACAACATGGTTTTACATGTATGAAATGTTTTCTTGGCATATTGCAATTGTATACGTGTACATGTTTGTACATGTGCATCAATGGGAAGTCCATGACAGATGTTTTCCGTTACCCAACTCAGCAGTTAACCACACAGAATGTTGCCTTTATGAGCAAATAGAAAAGGTACACGTATTAAATCAAAAACGTGAATAAATACATGTACATACATTTGATTAGTACTGGAACCAGTTTGCACCGGTATGGCTGTTCCATTTTTATAATTAGGTAATAAATGTGCTTGGCCAGTCTTATAAATACGTTTTAAGGCCACCTCATGACAATGGATGTGACTAATGCGGCTCAGGCAGTACCAGTGATAATTCTCCTGTGCCAAGCATGTATGTATTTATTCCCATTCACTCTTTTTAAGTCAGAGTCAAAAGAAGTCAATATATGATAACTACGTTGCACACAGTCTCTTGATCAATAAGGACAGAGTAAACTGTCTTGTATCCAGGTTCAAGAGCATCTTTTTTTACACAGCTGGCATGAGTACATCTCAAGTTGAACATTGTTGAACAAAAATGTAGGGAGACTGTACCCAAAAACCTTTCAGCACTATGAAGTATGTAAGGGCTGGTTCATACGCGCTGCGTTTGCATACACGCAGTGCGTAATGTGAACGCCGCATTCAACATTCACACTTTCATCTTTTCTCAAGTCTGCGTGTGTGTATCCCACGAAAGTTTAAAAATTTCAATTTGTCCGACTACACATATATTTGATGCATACGCACGATCCATTATTTTCACAAACTGCGTAAAAGGGCGCACATTTTCAATACACAGTGCACTTTCATTCACACACTGCAGACACCTCAAAAGAGAACTTCGCGCTGTGTACACAGTGAATACGTGGCGAGTATGAACCAGCCCTACACCTGTACAGTATGTGTACCGGTACATGTACAGACCTGTATATACATGTATACCGTTGAATCTTGTTAATAAGAGATTACTGTATACTTTGCAGTCACAATGTACAGTACCTTGTTACAATGTATATTAGGAACCTTAATCAAGAATAAAAACGATGACGAACAAAGAACTGAGACCCCAAAGTTTCCTTGTTACAAGCAGAATGATGCTGAACAGTGCTCCCCTTTGACTTTATCAGTCCCCAGTCTAATTGAGCAAGTCAGAAAGCAGAGTACTGTGGATTGGATAATTACCATATGTACAAATACCATACATGTAAACATAGTAGTGTAGGTGGGAGAAGGGTCTACTGGAAAGATCCAAGTCTTTTCCTAAATTGAAGGACATGTTTTGGGGGTGTTTTACATGTAAATCGAATTCAAGTTAAACACTAGTACATGTACAGCGTGAGTCAGTAGACCCTACAGTGCATGCCCAAAATGAAGTGTACCCGAGGTCATTCTGGAACGGCATTGGCTTTGGGGCTTTGGTGATGCTACATGTATGTCACAGCCAACATTATGGTAAGATAAGTATTTGATTTACCTCTAGAGCTCTCAGCAGGATGGAGAGTTGGAACAAAAAGTTGACAAGCCTAGACCATGACACATACATGTACATGTAAGTAAGTATGTACAAAACTCATAAAAAGGCTACCGTACACAACAACACTTATCTTCAAAAAATCTTGAATTTTCAATTCTGATTGGTCAATCCATGGCAACAAAAAGTATGTACACTGTAAACATGTACATGTAACTGTATAGCACAGTTCACATCAAACCCCGTGTAATGCACTATTCTAAAATAAACACATTGCACTATTTTTAAGCTAAAAAGCAAAATGCATATCTGCAAAAAATTGAAAAATGCTGCAAATTCAAAGATGACGCGTTTGCGGCCACGCCATGTTTACTTGAAGATCAATCTATCAGCATGTACATGTAGTGCGACTGTGTCCCATATACAGTACCGGTACCACAAGGCCATTTTTGTGTCCCGTATCAGCCTTGTGGTATACGGAACACAGACACTCTACATACATTATTCCGTGTTCCACTCACCCTCGTGTGATAAATACATGTACATGTAATAATGTCAGGTAACATGTACACGACAGAGGCCAACATTCAATGCTAAATCTTGTGCACAAGCAGTGCAGTTGTTACACCCTTATTACAGTACCGTACATGTATTACCGATCATGCTGATAGTGTCTGTCCACGGACAGTCCCAACTATAAATGTACATGTACATGTACATGTACTGGTACAGAGCTACGTTTAGGTCAGCCAACCTGTACATGACCAACCGATGACAGAATGCTACTGTGTGCTGTAGCGTGTTAGCATACCAGTGCAAGCACCATCGTCATTGTCAGGAGTCAGGACGTCAGACATGCCTTACTATGGGGGAAGGAATTTTAACCTAACCTCTGCACTAAACGATGTACCGGTACAGGTAGTTGAGCCCAGTGATAAGTTTGTCTACAGCCTTGCCGGCAAAGGCAAGACTGGTCACTATTACTCACACTGGCACTCCTTGTGACTGGTGGTCACCACACGAAGGTCATTTTGAAAACAAGCATAGGCCAAGCTGTACGTGTGCATTGTACAAAACCGCTTGTCACTACTCTGTGTGATTTAAGGCCCTACATGTACAACTAAATGGATGCATAATGCTACAGCCTACAGGGTTTTGACTGCAGCCCACTTTGTCAAATCGGGGTACATTTCTCAGTAGGGGTACACATCACAACTTGGAGACAATCTCTAAACTCGGAGACAGTCTCTTTATTAAGGGACAAAATCAGTCCCCCTTAAAAGTGCAAATATCTCTTGACCCCTTCGCACCGGGAGGCGGCTATAGCCGCCATAAAATTTGAGATCCTCGGCCCGCTTTTCAGCTATTATTCTCGGCCCACCCTCGAGCGAACACGGTGAAAGAAGGCAGACCCTGGCTCTTGTGTGTATGGTAATTGGTTTTTGTGTGTAGCCCAGAAATGAAAAGACCGATTTTGCATCATAATCAGCAGCTTCACAATAGTCTCCACTTTGAAAAGAGGCAATGGGAATGTGGAAGCGTGAGTAGAGCCGCATGCCACCGAACAATCAGCCTTTTCTCTGTGTAATTCAAAGCGTGCAGAGCACACAGGGCCACAAACCGAGAATTTGCGGTTTGGCAGGTGGCCTTCGTGGCCAAGCGAGGCTGGAATTCTTGGAGTCAGCTTTCGGGAAGAAATTCCTGTCGTCAAGGGGTTAAACAGTCAGACTTTTTTGAAGTGGGCTTCACATGTACTATATATGTACATATACATGTACATGTAGCTTGGGGAACCTACATGTACCATTGCCCTGGGGAAAATAAATGTCGTAATTGGATTGCGCAGAAGAAAACACCCAAGGCTGCCATTAAAAAACTCTACTATTTGCATGAACATGGACAAGCAATTCTAGGATTGCAACAAGCAGGAGTATGCAATGGAACATATAGGGTGGGAAAATTACTGCATCAAAACAACTGATCAATCATTTACATGCAGTAAATCAAGCTAGTACTTGTAGTAGTGATATTGTACAAACTTCATAAAAACAACTTAATGTTTGGCCTATACATGTATCGGAACCCTGTACATGTATTAACAGGGAATATGGGGGAAAATTGATAATAGAAAATGGACTTTTTTTATTCCAGCACACTTGAAGAAAAGTTCCCTTAACACTTGAGGCATTTTCTCTTTTAGCGGACTGGTACCCAAACGACTTTTCCACATTTAAGAACCATCTCCAACTTAAGTTATGATGTGTTTCGATCTCATGTCGTCAAGAGAATGTGAAGGTGGTGAGTAAAGCTCCAATTTTTGTCAAGAAATAGACCTCGTCTTAAAAACCACAGGTCATCAAATTTAGCCTATGTAGGCCTGCCTACCCCAATTTGACATAACTCATTTAACTGGGCTGCGTTAAAAAACACACAGTGTTACAAACAATTTAAGTGGCCTAGTCATAGACAAATGATAGAGTATAGCCTAGGCCTAGGCTTACCCCCGGAAATGTGGGGTCTGATGTCCGCCCATGCTCCCGCGAACGTGGGAGCATCTGTTCCTTGCTCTAGTCTATGGTGGGAGCGGGGCAGACCCCACAGTTCTGCTGGGGGTCAGGGCCTAGGCTACATTATACATAACATACAGCCATGACAGCGTGCGGTACCGGCGGTACATGTAGAGTAGAGACTGACTCAGAACATGGAGACATGGAGGTACGTACATGTACATGCATGGTACACGTCATGTACATGTATATGTATGTACCGGTACAGTACAGTAGTTTCTACGGGAAACCGTTTCTACCTCCATGCTCAGGAAGTTGGAGTTCTGCTACAGAGACAGTAGTCAGTACCATCAACGTTAGTAATAACTGGTTATCATACCCAAATGTGAGGTATTCGTGACCATGGAGGAGAGAGCAACAATCTTAAAGTTTCCATTGAACCACTGGCTTTACCCGCTGAGTGAAGACAATGCGACAAAGTCTTCCTGGATTCCCGCTATCTTCCAGGATGTCAAGATCGTGGCCGACTGTCATTAGGCCTACACTATGTACATGATATGTGCATGATGCACGACGCACGTACGGGTAGGGTAAATGCTGTGCGCGATTGTGAGAATTGCGCGGTCGTTCAATCGCCCTGCGCGGTTGGTCGATCTATGGTCGATCCTGCATGAATCTCGAAGTACACCTCAACTCCCCTTTTCCAAAAACAGTCTTTAAAAACCATAAAGTACAAAGAAATGTCGATTGGCCTATGGCTGGATTATTGAAATATCAAGCAATTATGGAATGTTCGCGCAAATTGAAAATCGGGCGGTCGCGCATATCGACCGATCGCTCCCAGCGCAGCATCGATACGCTGCAGAAACCTGCTCATTGCAAATACGCGCTGCATACTAGCTTTGCACGATCGATCCGATCGAGATTGACTCAACCTCATTCTCAAATAATCAAGCAGGTACCAAGTGGCAGGTACACCCCGGGCCGGCCCTGGCCCTTTGCACGTTAGCTATTGCAAAAAACGGTTAACATGTGAATACCCAGGGGAAAAACGTTGACACAAATTTCTAGTGAACTAGACTTTACAACTCGTTAGAGCTACACATTTTAGCTGATGGTTACATCAAACATCTAAGCAGCGCGTAGAGCGGACTTTGTACATGTACAGCATTGTACAGGACGTGTTGTAACAGCGGTGTCATTTGTCGGTCCTTCCGGTTCGGGGGATGGGAGGGGCTCCGCTTACGTTGTGCATGTTAAACGCCGTGGTGCCACACTGGTTGTATACGTACAGGGAGTTCGATTAAATTTTTTAAAGAAAATTTACGAAACCAACTATAATTGGAATGAATGAATAAATAAGTGGCTACATTTTGGATGAAATCCAAAAGGTTTAGTCCAACCATGGAGGAGGGAATCAAGGTCTAACCCTCAAATATCCTCACTGACATACATGTATGCAATAATCCGCCATCAGGCCGGGGAGAGTAGCGAAAAGTCGCTTCTAGATACTCTCCCCGGCCTGATGGCGGATTATTGCGTACATGTACGTCAGTGAGGATGGCTGTGGTAAAGAAATGACTGGATTTTATTTCACTTGATCAAAGGATTTTGAGTCATGACACAATGAAAACGAGTGGTGGTTACTAATGAGGTAAGCGCTTTCTATATTTGGGCCTAGGCCTCATTTTTCTAATTAACCACTGTATTACCAAAAAAAAAAATGACAAAACGACAATGCCGGGGCCCGAATCGTCCGATGACAACTTACGTACACCTCCGTCTCAGAAAAATCAACAAAATTCACAATTTTTCTCTAGTTTATTTATTTTCTTGATAAGTACAACTCTTATCTTTCTTTTTTTCTCGGAAAACGGTAAAAGGAGTTGGGGGGGGGGGGGTTCTTTAATTATTTGACCAGTTAATGGTGTTTTCCGTGTGCGGGTTGAGAGAAAGTTTCGATGCCCAACAAAAGCGGCGCCCTTCACCATAAGTAGCATCGCCGCCGTGACGTCATGTACATGTTTTGTTTGCTAATATCAGGGAATAGACACTGAAAGTAAAAGGTCTCGCAGCAAGCTTCTGGAACCCTCGCGCGGTCCACCTATGGGGGTTTTATACTACATTGAGCCTTCCTATCACGTTCAAACATTTTATGGAAGAAAAATTTTTAACTGAAACCACCCCATGAAACACCCATGTTGGAATTAAACTTTTCTCATTCTCTTTCTCAGTCAATAGGAAAAGTGACCTGGAGATGGGTAAACAAAACGACTTATTTCCATCAACGACATTTCACGTCCGGCGATATCATACCTACTGCTTCTCTATGCACATTTGTTTTCACTCCCCGTGCTTTTCGTGTGACTAAGATAGTAAAACTCTATAAAGATTTACCTACTTGTAGTCGATAGGTTCTATGTTCCGTTGATTTGATATCAGTAACGGAACTTTGTTGTCAACAGAGGTTAAATAAAATATTAGAGTCTATACCAACACAAAGAACTTCAAAGCATGTCATAAACAAGGTAATTATACCTTTAATGCAGTTTTTATTTACTCCAAGATGTACAAACTGATGAGCTGGCATAACATTTGGTATCGATATAAAATGAAGTGCAAAGTATGTGGATTAAAACAGATGAAAATAGACTGAAATTCTTTCATCGATTAAATTTAATATTAAACTAAACGTATTTTTAATCACTGAACGGCCTCATGCTTGTTGATGGTTATAAACAATTAAAAATAAGTTTGGGTTTAACTCTTGATCTGATCTACATATATAGAAAATTGTTTCGCCTTATCAGCCCCCTTTCCAACTTCAGGCATTGGAGGTCATATATGGTACCAGCTACGGGAGATACGTCACAAGAACAATGAAACTATTTTGCTGCTTAAGGGTTTTGCCAGCCGGGGGCCAGCAACTCCCCAGGGAGGGGGGCCTCCAGCAAGCACACCCCTCCCCTTTGGGCCCCTCAGTGACGGGCCTGATCTTCATAAAGCACAATTTTGACCGAAAGCCTATTTTAAACACAAGAGCCACCCCCCCGCAGATTGGTGTAGTTTGAACTGTTCTAAGCTTTACACTCTAGCAAATGGTCATACTTCAGTTCAAAGAAAGAAAAACATGTGTCTTGAAACTACTGCGATATAGCATACACAGGTATATCTACCACCAACTTCAGGCTTCAAATCAAAACATTATTATATAAAAAATAAAGAATATTTCAAGTAGTTATCAGCTTCAATGTAGTTTGATACACTTTGTTAAATTGTAATGCTATTTTTGAGCTTGTAAAAAGATTGCTAAATGGGCAAACTTTGAATGTGAAATAATCATTCGGATGGTCAGATGCATCAGTGGAATGTTTCAGAGTATATCATCATGATTCTAATTAATATTTCCATTAAATAAACCAAGCGAATCAAAATCTAACTCTTTATGTGCTGTAGTTGAGTCCATCACAAGTCCTTTCACAAGGCCTATGACAAGTCAAATCACAAGTCCAATCACAAAGCTAGTCAGACATTTGTGAGTAAATATTCCTGGGTGAATGATATGACAAAGGAATGCTTTTATCAATGTTCACTTGAATAGTTTGTGACTTTGCTTACTTGTTTATTTATTCTATTTATTTTTGTTTATTTATTCTATTTATTTATTTATTTATTTATTTATTTCATTTCTCGGGAAATATAGCAAACACAAAGAACATATGATTGGGACAAAAGTTACCAATTATCTAATTAGCTCCAGAAGAATTTCCAAAAGGAAAGAATTCTTGTCAAGGGGCTTGCCAAACTAACAAATATTGACGCAAAACGATTTACATTTTTTTGTAATAAAAGACTAAAGAACTTCTTGTGAACTTGCAGGGACTTGTGATGGACTCAAAAACAACACTGCTAACTCTATCAATCAACATTCACTTTTCAGGATTAATGTCTTCTTCAAAAACGCCCAATAATGTATGACATCCCAAGCACATGTATGATAAGTGTGGAGCCTGCAATCCCCCCCCCATCAACTCTTGCCCTCCATTTAACAAGCACCTTTAGTCTGGGTCCTTTTTATAATAAATTCTTTACAAATAGGAGTTTCATACAAAGAGTCCATCATGAAATTTTGGTATTAATTTCCCCCTTTTGTTGCATCTGATATTGCTGCTTTCTATCATGGCAGAGGAAAAGTTCTGGAACCATGGTAACTTAGCCTACAATATTGAAACAAACACCAGCTGTAGAGAGTACATGAACCTTTTTGACTTGGGCCAGACCTGTTGTTGCCCAAGGATTAAAGAACTTGTGAAGGACATGGCATGAGTTCAGTGCACAGAGAAATAGACATCCAATCAGCATGAGCGAATGTAGATGTACAAGTAGAACTGATGGCCGATGTTCATCTTCTGAGCAGATATGATATGGAACATCTTCACAAGTTCACGTTTGTGTGTGCATGCAACTGTGATCCCCATTGTGCTGTCAATCCCAGTATTAATTTTAAAACTACCACAGTATAGCACTAAACTCGGCATAAAAAATGGAACGCATAGGTCAGATTCATACAAGCCAGATGGCAAATGGCAATTGTCAAGCTGCATGTATCATTGATGTTCCTCATACCTATTCATGACAATGTGTTACTGAAATTAGTACGCTGCAGCCCCATGTTCACTCCTGGCAAACACAACTTTGTATGCAAAGGATTTTTTCTGTGGTGAGTTCTTATTGGATAATTATTCTCAAAATCTGTTTGACTCAAATACTGCATATATAGCGCATTCATAGACCAATTCCTCGCCTACTACACATGCTGTGCCTGGACGATCAACAATTGTTCCTCTCCAGTGCTACATTAGATGTTCCAGCAGCATGCCTCACTCACATGTGCATTCACGTTGAACGTTTTGTGCATTTGGGTCCAACATATCGTCACCACTTTCACGAAGAAGCAAATTTCTCACCTGGGAGTAGAGTAAAATCTAGGTTTCGAGAAAATCGCATTTGAAGTTGGTCTCTTTTTCCAACACTTGTTTCTGAGTATTTAGCATGCCTTTGACTTAAACGATGCTACTGCACGAAAGAGGGGATCTTAAATGACCAAAACTACCAAATGATACTTATAGAAGACAATACAAATTGTTTATTTTGTAAACAAACTAATTTGCATCTTCGTGAAAATGCTAATATTTATGCGACTTTTGTCTATTCATGAAAACACGTGCTATTTTGCTTTAGCGCATGCCAGGTGCAAAATTGTTACATTTGTATACATTTCTATCGTCAAATTCGCTTCTTTGTGAAAATGGCGAAACAACTATGAGTTTGCCTGTGAATTTGCCCTTTATTGCCAACACTATATCTATGGAAGACAAACTCGCCTCTTTATGAAAATGCAAAAATGCACTTTAGTTGAATTTTGCCCAAGGTACATGTAGATCTCCGTGATTTGGCTGATCTCGGTAGATTTGGTAAAAATTATTTACACCAAGATGTAGGCATGGAAAAGCCTATTTAATTTTGCCAAAAAAAACCCAGAAATTTGAAAAAATCATGATTTGGGGCAAAAATGTCTCTTCGTAAAAACGGCAACGATATGAAGCATGGGTGTGATAGGTCAGCATGCCACGAGGCAGAGCTCAATGGATTGGCCTATCAGAGTACATGTACCACTCTGTCTTACCCGATTTGTAAGTGTGCGGTCATTTCAGTTTAAACCACGGCCACTGCACATAGAGTTACACTGTACCGTGCAACTGGCAGTTAACATACATCTTGAGTGTTCATACAATGGGAGCCTGCAATCAGCGGTGCATCCGTATATATGACAAAGTCACTTACGAACCGGATTATATTGGAAATAAACACGAAATAGAAAAGTATGCCCAGTACTCTAAGTACAGGAGAGAAGAATTTAATGCAGTCGTATGCCTTGATCAAACTTGATTCCATTACAGTTCTTCTGCCATTCTTGAGAACTAAAATTGTCAAGACACAGTTGTAGTCCGGAGCTTTCCGAGTACCTTTTCCCACTGCCACATATTGAATTGTGAGCTGCCAACATGGTGAAAAATGGAGGAGGACGGAAATATAAGGGGACTTTCCGTCTTACAAAGAACTCAGTGAGTACGTTCAGCAAATTTTGGTTCCCCAAGTTGTTTGATTCCTACAAGTTAACTGTGCAAAGACTTGAACTTCTTGTGGCAAGTATTTCATACCAAGTGTATGTATGTGCTATTCAGCCAAAGCAACACCAAAATATCTCTCAATATCTGGCAGTCAACTATGGAGCTTTACTAAATTACAGGAGCACTAACTTTCCATGTAAAATGAAGCCTTGATGTTGGGCACATCCATGTTTGGGTACAAACCTATGAAAGACTTGACATTTTGTACGGCTATCAAGCAGCTATTCGCACATCTGCCCCTGCATTCTAAAATGATGCATCAATGTAACACAGTTGATATGCCAAAAGCCAAGTAACCACACGGCACGATTTCGTAAGGATGAAAACGCATGCACATGTACACTGCAGATGAATTTTGCTAAGGCATAAATTACATGTAAATCATAAGGATGCTGCTGATAGGTTGTGTTGAGGGACCATTATGCAAACTTTGTTCCATCTTATGTCATTATGCTCTATAAACTACACACTAATTCAGAACGCCTGTGCTCAGGTCAGGCCAAGGTTTCTTTGCACAGGAAATGAGGAGCCAGCACTAGCTTTAATACAGCTTCATGCAGTGAGCTTGGTACTCGGTACTACATGTGATGTACTCGACTACAACTCTGATCTATGATTACAGCATAGTACGGATGGTAAGGCACCAGTCTGCATTTTAAAGGGTGATTACTCAATGAGCTCCACATAGTTGGCTGGGAAGAGTCCGTGCGAGCCGTCGGGCCCGGTGCCCCGCCACCAGCCTGGGTCAATGGTCTCTATGTTCGTGATGAGGTCGTCAGGGTCAAAAGATATCTCCGTGTCATCCGCTGAAAGAGAAAGTTGAACAGAACCTTACTTCAGGACTCGTGGGTTGTTATGTGCAGGAGATCCAGAATTGCAGTAAAAAAAGGGGAGAGGGCTTGGGATGAGAAGAACCAGTGGCGTAATCTGTGCTACTGACTGAGGGATGGGGACTAGGGGGAAACGGGGGATGAAACTGCCTTGCTGTAGAAATTCAAAAGGTGTAGGTTGTTGGACATCACATGACACTAGAGGGCACTGTTCATGATACAGATGTAAATACTTAACCCCTTAACCTTACAACAAAATGCCAGAGTTGAAGATTTTACACTCTTTCCCCGGTTTCAGTTCTTTTGAATACATTTTATTGTTGGGAAGTTTGAAAAAATTCTTCACAATCTGCATTTTTGTTTTCATCACAAAAAAGTGAGAGCAATGAATCAATAGCCTGATGAAAACCCAGGACTTCATGATTTTCATTTCAAAAATGATCAGCCATCTTTGACTTCGAAACATACAAGCCACAGATATTTCACATGAAGCACCGTTGAGGTCATTCACACTGCAAAGCCCCACAGGGCGTGTCATACTTGCATGCTTCATGACAACATGATCAGAAGCACTTGGAATGTCCAAAAACTCTGACATTTCAAAGAAACAGGAAAACTCAGTGCACAATTTGTCACGACACCAGATTTCACTGTGAGCGAATACAACAAAAGAGCATACTACATGTGAGGTAACGGCACAGACACATACACTATCCATTCTAACAAGTGGTGTACGTAATACCCACCATTAGACTGGTTACATGAACATGTAGTTGATAGCCATAAAGCTCTAAGTTGATAGCCTAGCAACACCATTGTAAAGTCCCATGTTTCCTTGATGACTGTGGCCAGAATAATTTCATCGCGTTTTCTTTACCGGCCAGATTGACACTCCCTGGATATCCACTCCAAATGCAACTCGCAAGCTCTTGCAACTTGAAACAAACTCTGACAAAAGTACTCCTCTTGTCATTGTCTCCCCCTGTTCCTGGTGACTGGTCCCGCGTCTTGTGATGGTGTGGACCACAACAATGATGATGTGATACCAGGCAAGTTAGCCAGGAGCCACCAAAGTGAGGAGCATTTCTTTCTGATTTGATTCTGAGCCTGTTTCTGAGGCTAGGTGGGAGCGACTTTCACCTTGCATATTTCTTTGCCTACCTGCTTGATAGTCGTACAGAGCCTTGGCGGTCAGTCCACCGCTTGTTTCTTCTCCTGCTGGTTGATCATCATAGCTGTCCATTGGTGGAGGCTCTGGGCAATGTACCAAATATGCTAAACTTGAATTAAATCATTTAGGATACATGTAACTGGATGAAAAAATAAGAACTTTGGATGATTGGAATGTTTTGAGGGGCCAAAGTTTTCCAGTGAAGGTATTTTGAATAATTACGTTCCAAAAGTTACTGGGAAATAAGATTTATTATTTATCCGAAGTCCCTGTTTTTTTCTTTTTTTACTCTTATACTGATTTCTACTGCCAGTGTCTCTATGACAGAGTTCCCAACAAATAATAAAAACTACTAGGAAAGTACCTGACTACAGCACAAGAAGAAGAAATTAAAATGCATTACCATGCTGGGGCTCTGGCTCGTAAATGGGTTCCGGCTCTGGTTGGGGCTCATACTCAGGTTCTGGTTCCGGTTCTGGTTCCGGTTCTGGTTCCAATTGGGGTTCTGGTTCTGGCTGGTAAATTGGCTCGGGCTCGTACTGCGGTTCTGGCTCCGGCTCTGGTTCCAGTTCGTACTGGGGCTCAGGTTCAGGCTCGGGTTCTGGTTCCTTGGGTGGGGCCCTCGAGGGACGGGAAGCCGGGGCTGGCGGGCCGGCAGACCCCCTCTGTTCAAATGTGGCCCGAGGGTTTTCACTTCGCTGGGCGATCATTGCCGCTGCCTCCTATTGCCCCCAAAATATCAATGACAAAAATTAATGTCAAGGCTGTCCATTATTCTGAAGGGCAAAAGGAAGACAAAATACTAACCAAAAATACTCGTCTTCAATCATCAATTCCAATGATTCGACAAAATGAACCAATATTACTTCAGAAGGTCTGCCACTTCAATCATAACAGAATCTTTCCAAAGGGACAATCCTTTCAGAAATATTTTGCTGGGACTGAAACATCAGGCCCTCGTAGATTGTATTTGTGGTCACTGTAGCCAGCAAGCAGTTGGCAGAAGCTTTTGTAAGTAACATTTTTAATTGTCATACCTCTGTCTTGGATACTGTCCATTTATTGGCCCAGAATGATCACATGACAGAAAGACATATCCTAATATCACGCTCAACGTGAGACATCTCATTCTCAGAAGATCTTCGGGAAGTTCGAGAACGAACATTGGCAATCCTGTAGTCAGTTTTGCGTGGTACCCATTATACGTTTTGTGCGTTAGCTACCAGGGAATTCAATCAATGATTGCGCTTGTATAACAGACTCGTTTCCGTCCCCTCAGTGTATAAGGTAATGTGGGGACCGCTAACCAGACTATATAAATGTACTCACTGGTACCAACACTAGTTTCACATTAGCATTTACACAATTAGCAAAAGGGAGGGGGCAGTGCATTTGCAAACGATATCTTTTACGCACTTTAATTGTGCAGTTTTACAGTAGGCCCATCGTCTTCTGAAATTCAGAGCTTGTTTCTTTGGAACAAGGTGCTATGCGTCCTTCGAATGTTCACAATGTCATATTCCACACCACAGCGGTCAACAATTAATAAATGTCATTATTCTGTCACAATAAGCACATAGCAAACAATGCTCAATAACACACCATGGCTTTGTGAAAAACAGCGCATAACATTATCTCACGACAGAAGGCGATGTAGTGATGTGAAACGTGTCCAACAATCTAATCAGTCTCTTTTGACGTACAAGGTAGTCGCAATCAATTTTGTTCATTACAAACCTGTAAAATGCACTTTTGTGCCTAAGTAATTTTATTTTCAACTGTGGTTTCACTATTTCAAAGGGTATTTTAACACCTTTTTGGTTTTTATACTGATGAGATTTCCATATTCATGAGTAAAAACTGTGATGTCATAAAGCATGATACAAATGGGAATTTCCATTTTAAGGTACCAACTGCTCCTCCATTATCGTAATGACTATAGTTATTCGGTGTAACAAAAAATTGTTTCTCTAGAGGCTTTGCTGACTGAAAATGTGCAATGCAACCAAGTACTGGATTGAGGTGGAATATTTACATAATTAATTAGTCGAAA
>NW_028257787.1:0-43498 GCF_054643075.1 Acanthaster planci | reverse complement strand
CTCCCGGGCCGCGGCCGGCCCTGCCGGAGAGCCCCGGGACGGGAGGTGCGGAAAAAGTGGCAGCCCGCCGCCCCGCCGGGAGGCCCCCGCCAGGACACTGGCTGCAGGCGGCAACAAGGGGAGTGCAAAGAGACCGGTAGGTTGCGGCGCGGGTTCCCCCCGCTCTCTGGCGAGGATGGTATGGGAGATCTGCGGGCAAGGCAGGCAGGTAGGCGAGGGGCACCGGCCGGGCGGGTCGTTCCCCGGGGGAGGTCGGCGCTGAGTATCCGCCCCACAAACGAGCGCCGGTCGTGCCCCCAAACCGAACAAGAAAGACACAGGCGGCCTTGAGGGAGCGCGCTGGAAAGGAGGCCAGGTAGGCAGGGCAGGCCGAGAAAGAAAAAGGGGAGGCCCGGACCCGGCCAACGGGGACCGAGTGCCGCCGGCCCCGTGGCAGATCTCCGAGTGGACCGCCGGAAAGGGAGCGGGCGCCCAGCGCCGAGAGAGAGAAGAGGGGAAACTCTCCTTCCTGGCAGCCACCGAGGCGCCGGGCGGGCCCTGAGAGGCGAGAGAGAGAGTGAGAAGCCGAGGCCTATTGCGAACCCATCGACTTCAGGTCGGGCGAGAGGACCCGCCGGGTTGGCGTGCCGCATTTGGGGCCGACGCTCATCAGAGCCCAGAGAAGGCGTTGCTTAATACGGGCAGCAGGCCGGTGGCCATGGAAGTCGACTAGCCCTGAAAATGAATGGCACTGAGAGTGCCGCCCACACCTGGCCGTCGGGGCAGAGAGCGAGTGGGACCGCCGGCTGGGTGGTACGCCCCGACGAGTAGGAGGGCCGCCGCGGTGCGCGTCGAAGCGCCGGCCGCCAGGCCGCGTGGAGCCGCCGCGGGCGCAGATCTTGGTGGTAGTAGCAAATATTGGAGTGAGATCCTCGAGGGCCGAGTGGCGGAGAAGGCTTGCATGCGATCAGCAGTTGTACATGGGTCAGTCGATCCTAAGCCCCAGGGAGGTTCCGCTCCCAGCGGAGGCGGGTGCCCCCCTCCTGGCGGGGCCGGGGCCTCGCCCCCCGGGCGAAACGGAATCGGGTCAATATTCCCAAACCCGCAGGCGGAGCCCTCCGTCCTCCTTGGCGGTCCGATCTGCGAAGCAAGCGAGCCCCAGACGCCGGTCGGGGACCCAGGAGGAGTTACCTTTTCTTGCTAAGGGGCGGGATCCCTGGAATCGGCTGGTCCGGAGCTAGGGGCTGCGGCCCCCTAGAGCGCCGCGTCTGCGGCGCCGGGCGAGCCCGGACCGGCCTGGGGCCCGCCTCGTGGACAGTCCTCGCTGCGGCCGCTTCGGCCGGCGCCCAACAGCCGGCTCAGAACTGGTACGGACCAGGGGAATCCGACTGTCTAATGAAAAACAGAGCATCGCGACGTCTGCAGCCGGGGCGCTGACGCGAGGTGATTTCTGCCCAGTGCTCTGAATGTCAAAGTGAAGAAATTCAGCGAAGTGCGGGTAAACGGCGGGAGTAACTATGACTCTCTTAAGGTAGCCAAATGCCTCGTCATCTAATTAGTGACGCGCATGAATGGATTAACGAGATTCCCACTGTCCCTATCTATCTAGCGAAACCACAGCCAAGGGAACGGGCTTGGCAGAATCAGCTTGACTCTAGTCTGACCTTGTGAAGAGACACGGGGGGTGTAGGATAGGTGGGAGGGCCCCGGCCCGACGCTGAAAAACCACTACTCTCGTCGTTTCTTTACTTAGCCGATGAGGCGGGGAGCGGGCCCAGTCTTCTGGCGCTACGCGGCCGGCCGCCACCCGCTCTGGCGACAGCTTCAGTCTGGGGGTTTGACTGGGGCGGTACATCTGTCAAAGGGTAACGCAGGTGTCCTAAGGCGAGCTCAGCGAGGACGGAAACCTCGCGCGGAGCAAAAGGGCAAAAGCTCGTTTGAATCTGATTTTCAGCATGAATACAGACCGTGAAAGCGTGGCCTATCGATCCTTTTGAGCTTTGCAGTTTGAAGCGAGAGGTATCAGAAATGTTACCACAGTGATAACTGGGTAGTTGCAGCCAAGCGTTCATAGCGATGTTGCTGTTTGATCCTTCGATGTCGGCTCTTCCTATCATTGCGAAGCGTTGGATTGTTCACCCACCAATGGGGAACGTGAGCTGGCTTTGGACCGCCGTGAGACAGGTAGTTTTACCCTACTGATGAGAGGTCGCCGTCACGGCAATCCTGCTCAGTACGAGAGGAACCGCAGATTCGGACCCCTGGTTCAGGCGCTCGGTCGACAGGCCGGTGGTGCGAGACTACCACCTGAGAGATTACGGCTAAACGCCTCTAAGTCGAAATCTCTGCCGGTGTGCGGCCCGCGTCAGCGCCCACCCGCTTTTGCCTGGAGGGGGGCCGGGCCGACTCCTCCCACGGACCCTGCCCGGGGGCCGGGAACTCCGGCGCAAGCCGAACCGCCGTCTCGAGAGGGACGCCAGATCACTTGCAGACGACTTGGGTATGGATTGGGGTGTCGTGCCCAGTAGAGCAGCCGCTTTGCTGTGATCTGCTAAAACTAAACCTTTCGATCCGAGGGATTTGCCCGCGCCGCAGACGGGCCGATCCTGGCGGGCCGGGTCGGACGACGTCGCTGCTGCGGGAGCGGCTTCTGGGAGAGGGGTGGTGGGGTCCAGCAGCGGGGGGAGGAGGTCGAGCGCGGAGGGCCGGCCGGCGCCGCCCGGTGGCCCTCGGGCGGACCGGCCTTGGAGGAGGAGACCGGGGAGGACCAGCGGCGGGCTCGGCGGCACTCGGACTCGGCAGAGGAACTGACGGCGGACTGAACGAGCGCTTCCCCTGTGGCCGAGGATTGGCTGCTGGGCTGCATGTCTGACACGGCCGCCCCAAACTGACTTGAAATCCACGTTTAATAGTGTACCCCGCAGGAGGGCTCTAGGGGAGTTGCCAAGTCGGTCCCAATGCCATCGTGCGATCAGCTGCTCGGCACGGATGAACCATGGCTTCCAGCCCGAGTGCGGCATCTGGCAGCGGGCGGCGTCGGTCCCGCCGTGGGTGCCGGACGGGGAGCGTTACGAGGGTGCCCCCTGAAGATTTCTTCCTCGGACTTCTTTGACCGCGAAAGGGCTCATCTCCAGTTACGCTTCGACTCGGGCGCAAAAACTGACTCGGCCCCACTGGCGAGAGCCGGGGATACGCTGCCGGGCCGCGAGGCTTATCCGGCCGCCCAAAACCTGATTTGAAATCCGGGGCCGGAGGTGCACCCCGCAGGAGGGCTCTAATGGGAGTGGCGCCACGTGCCAGCGGGCGGGTAGGGACCGGGGCCTCGGGCCCGAGGGCGGAGTCTCGCAGCGGACGGCGCCGGTCCCGCTGTGGGTGTCGGACGGGCGGCGTTGCGTGGGCGCCCGCTGAAGATTTCTTCCCCGGACTTGGTGGTGCGCGAAAGGTAGGATCTCCGGTTTCGACCCGACTCGGGCGCAAAAACCGACTCGTCCCCACTTGCCAACGCGTCGGCGAGGCACCCCGGCTCTCGAGAGCGTCACTCGTCGGGGTCTGTTGGGCCGCAAACGTGCGTATTTCAATGAGAGCGTTTTGAACCTTAACCCCCACTCCCTGGTTTGCCTTTTTATAGGGGGGAGTGTGTCTCCGCGGCGAATTGCCGTCCTGGGGGAAAAAAACCCGCCGAAGCCGCACGCGGACCCTCTAAAGCCGTGCATTTCCGACACGCTTCCCCGGGCGAAAACGGCTCCATGCCGGCGGGTTGCGTGGTGCGGCGCGGTGAATCGCCTTTTTCGGAAAACCTGGTCCGAGAGGTTCGGATGTCTGGGGTTGCCAGCGGAGAGCGGGCCGGGCGCTTCAGGCATAGCGTCCATCGGCTCGCCGGCCCACCCAAGGCCTCTGAGAGGGCTTTGCCCCGGGACAGGTTGGGCCCAAAACGTGCGTATTTCAATGAGAGCGTTTTGGACCTTAACCCCCACTCCCTGGTTTGCCTATTTATAGGGGGAGGGTGGTCTGGAGCTCAGCTCCAGCTGCCAGATATCAGTACAGCCATATGTTGTCCATACAATACGGCAATTCCTGCAGGGTGGAGCCCAAGCCTCCGGAGCGATTCCCCCTGGGGTCTGGACAAGCCCCGCTCCGGAGCGGCTCAAGGAAAGTGGCTGCTCGCCGTCCCGCCGGGAGGCCCTCCGGGCGCTCCGTTAACGGCGTTTCTCTGCGCGGCCGGCCCGACCCTTCATGCCCAGAAGAGCGTCGGCCGGCCCGCCCGGCCTTGCCCAGAGGTGTCGGAAAGGCCGCTCCCGGGCCGCGGCCGGCCCTGCCGGAGAGCCCCGGGACGGGAGGTGCGGAAAAAGTGGCGGCCCGCCGCCCCGCCGGGCCGGGACGCCCCCGCCAGGACACTGGCTGCAGGCGGCAACAAGGGGAGTGCAAAGAGACCGGAAGGTTGCGGCGCGGGCTCCCCCCCGCTCTGGCGAGGATGATATGGGAGATCTGCGGGCAAGGCAGGCAGGTAGGCGATGGGTACCGGCCGGGCGGGTCGTTCCCCGGGGAAGGTCGGCGCTGAGTATCCGCCCCAAAACGAGCGCCGGTCGTGCCCCCGAGCCGAACAAGAAAGACACAGGCGGCCTCGAGGGAGCGCGCCGGAAATGAGGCCAGGCAGGCAGGCAGGGCAGGCCGAGAAAGAAAAAGGGGAGACCCGGACCCGGTCAGCGGGGACCGAGTGCCGCCGGCCCCGTGGCAGATCTCCGAGTGGACCGCCGGAAAGGGAGCGGGCGCCCAGCGCCGAGAGAGAGAACAGGGGAAACCCTCCTTCCTGGCAGCCGTCGAGGCGCCAGGCGGGCCCTGAGAGGCGAGAGAGAGAGTGAGAAGCCGAGGCCTATTGCAAACCCATCGACCTCAGGTCGGGCGAGAGGACCCGCCGGGTTGGCGTGCCGCATTTGGGGCTGACGCTCATCAGAGCCCAGAGAAGGCGTTGCTTAATCCGGGCAGCAGGCCGGTGGCCATGGAAGTCGACTAGCCCTGAAAATGAATGGCACTGAGAGTGCCGCCCACACCTGGCCGTCGGGGCAGAGAGCGAGTGGGACCGCCGGCTGGGTGGTACGCCCCGACGAGTAGGAGGGCCGCCGCGGTGCGCGTCGAAGCGCCGGCCGCCAGGCCGCGTGGAGCCACCGCGGGCGCAGATCTTGGTGGTAGTAGCAAATAATGGAGTGAGATCCTCGAGGGACGAGTGGCGGAGAAGGCTTGCATGCGATCAGCAGTTGTACATGGGTCAGTCGATCCTAAGCCCCAGGGAGGTTCCGCTCCCAGCGGAGGCGGGTGCCCCCCTCCTGGCGGGGCCGGGGCCTCGCCCCCCGGGCGAAACGGAACCGGGTCAATATTCCCAAACCCGCAGGCGGAGCCCTCCGTCCTCCTTGGCGGTCCGATCTGCGAAGCAAGCGAGCCCCAGACGCCGGTCGGGGACCCAGGAGGAGTTACCCTTTCTTGCTAAGGGGCGGGATCCCTGGAATCGGCTGGTCCGGAGCTAGGGGCTGCGGCCCCCTAAAGCGCCGCGTCTGCGGCGCCGGGCGAGCCCGGACCGGCCTCGGGCCAGCCTTCGTGGACAGTCCTCGCTGCGGCCGCTTCGGCCGGCGCCCAGCAGCCGGCTCAGAACTGGTACGGACCAGGGGAATCCGACTGTCTAATGAAAAACAGAGCATCGCGACGTCTGCAGCCGGGGCGCTGACGCGATGTGATTTCTGCCCAGTGCTCTGAATGTCAAAGTGAAGAAATTCAGCGAAGTGCGGGTAAACGGCGGGAGTAACTATGACTCTCTTAAGGTAGCCAAATGCCTCGTCATCTAATTAGTGACGCGCATGAATGGATTAACGAGATTCCCACTGTCCCTATCTATCTAGCGAAACCACAGCCAAGGGAACGGGCTTGGCAGAATCAGCTTGACTCTAGTCTGACCTTGTGAAGAGACACGGGGGGTGTAGGATAGGTGGGAGGGCCCCGGCCCGACGCTGAAAAACCACTACTCTCGTGGTTTCTTTACTTAGCCGGTGAGGCGGGGAGCGGGCCCAGTCTTCTGGCGCTACGGGGCCGGCCGCCTCCCGCTCCGGCGACAGCTTCAGTCGGGGACTTAAACTGGGCCGTTCATCTGTCAAAGGGTAACGCAGGTGTCCTAAGGCGAGCTCAGCGAGGACGGAAACCTCGCGCGGAGCAAAAGGGCAAAAGCTCGTTTGAATCTGATTTTCAGCATGAATACAGACCGTGAAAGCGTGGCCTATCGATCCTTTTGAGCTTCGCAGTTTGAAGCGAGAGGTATCAGAAATGTTACCACAGTGATAACTGGGTAGTTGCAGCCAAGCGTTCATAGCGATGTTGCTGTTTGATCCTTCGATGTCGGCTCTTCCTATCATTGCGAAGCGTTGGATTGTTCACCCACCAATGGGGAACGTGAGCTGGCTTTGGACCGCCGTGAGACAGGTAGTTTTACCCTACTGATGAGAGGTCGCCGTCACGGCAATCCTGCTCAGTACGAGAGGAACCGCAGATTCGGACCCCTGGTTCAGGCGCTCGGTCGAGAGGCCGGTGGTGCGAGACTACCACCTGAGAGATTACGGCTAAACGCCTCTAAGTCGAAATCTCTGCCGGTGTGCGGCCCGCGTCAGCGCCCACCCGCTCTTGCCTGGAGGGGGGCCGGGCCGACTCCGCCCGCGGCCCCTGCCCGGGGGCCGGGAACTCCGGCGCAAGGCGAACCGCCGTCTCGAGAGGGACGCCAGATCACTTGCAGACGACTTGGGTATGGATTGGGGTGTCGTGCCCAGTAGAACAGCCGCTTTGCTGTGATCTGCTAAAACTAAACCTTTCGATCCGAGGGATTTGCCGGCGCCGCAGACGGGCCGATCCTGGCAGGCCGGGTCGGACGACGTCGCTGCTGCGGGAGCGGCGTCTGGAAGAGGGGTGGTGGGGTCCAGCAGCGGGGGGAGGAGGTCGAGCGCGGAGGGCCGGCCGGCGCCGCCCGGTGGCCCTCGGGCGGACCGGCCTTGGAGGAGGAGACTGGGGAGTACCAGCGGCGGGCCCGGCGGCACTCGAACTCGGCAGAGGAACTGACGGCGGAGTAAACGAGCGCTTTCCCTGAGGCCGAGGATTGGCTGCTGGGCTGCATGTCTGACACGGCCGCCCCAAACTGACTTGAAATCCACGTTTAATAGTGTACCCCGCAGGAGGGCTCTCGGGGAGTTGCCAAGTCGGTCCCAATGCCATCGTGCGATCAGCTGTTCGGCACGGATAAACCATGGCTTCCAGCCCGAGTGCGGCATCTGGCAGCGGGCGGCGTCAGTCCCGCCGTGGGTGCCGGCCGGGGAGCGTTCCGTGGGTGCCCGCTAAAGATTTCTTCCTCGGACTTCGTTGACCGCGAAAGGGCTCATCTCCAGTTACGCTTCGACTCGGGCGCAAAAACTGACTCGGCCCCACCGGCGAGAGCCGGGGATACGCTGCTGGGCCGCGAGGCTTATCCGGCCGCCCAAAACCTGATTTGAAATCCGGGGCCGGAGGTGCACCCCGCAGGAGGGCTCTAATGGGAGTGGCGCCACGTGCCAGCGGGCGGATAGGGACCGGGGCCTCGGGCCCGAGGGCGGAGTCTCGCAGCGGGCGGCGCCTGTCCCGCTGTGGGTGTCGGACGGGCGGCGTTGCGTTGGCGCCCGCTGAAGATTTCTTCCCCAGACTTGGTGGTGCGCGAAAAGTCGGATCTCCGGTTTCGACCCGACTCGGGCGCAAAAACCGACTCGTCCCCACTTGCCAACGCGTCGGCGAGGCACCCCGGCTCTCGAGAGCGTCACTCGTCGGGGTCTGTTGGGCCCCAAACGTGCGTATTTCAATGAGAGCGTTTTGAACCTTAACCCCCACTCCCTGGTTTGCCTTTTTATAGGGGGGAGGGTGTCTCCGCGGCGAATTGCCGTCCTGGGGGAAAAAAACCCGCCGAAGCCGCAAGCGGACCCTCTAAAGCCGTGCATTTCCGACACGCTTCCCCGGGCGAAAACGGCTCCATGCCGGCGGGTTGCGTGGTTGCGGCGCGGTGAATCGCCTTTTTCGGAAAACCTGGTCCGAGAGGTTCGGATGTCCGGGGTTGCCCGCGGAGAGCGGGCCGGGCGCTTCAGGCATAGCGTCCATCGGCTCGCCGGCCCACCCAAGGCCTCTGAGAGGGCTTTGCCCCGGGACAGGTTGGGCCCAAAACGTGCGTATTTCAATGAGAGCGTTTTGGACCTTAACCCCCACTCCCTGGTTTGCCTATTTATAGGGGGAGGGTGGTCTGGAGCTCAGCTCCAGCTGCCAGATATCAGTACAGCCATATATTGTCCATACAATACGGCAATTCCTGCAGGGTGGAGCCCAAGCCTCCGGAGCGATTCCCCCTGGGGTCTGGACAAGCCCCGCTCCGGAGCGGCTCAAGGAAAGTGGCTGCTCGCCGTCCCGCCGGGAGGCCCTCCGGGCGCTCCGTTAACGGCGTTTCTCTGCGCGGCCGGCCCGACCCTTCATGCCCAGAAGAGCGTCGGCCGGCCCGCCCGGCCTTGCCCAGAGGTGTCGGAAAGGCCGCTCCCGGGCCGCGGCCGGCCCTGCCGGAGAGCCCCGGGACGGGAGGTGCGGAAAAAGTGGCGGCCCGCCGCCCCGCCGGGCCGGGACGCCCCCGCCAGGACACTGGCTGCAGGCGGCAACAAGGGGAGTGCAAAGAGACCGGAAGGTTGCGGCGCGGGTTCCCCCGCTCTCTGGCGAGGATGATATGGGAGATCTGCGGGCAAGGCAGGCAGGTAGGCGAGGGGCACCGGCCGGGCGGGTCGTTCCCCGGGGAAGGTCGGCGCTGTATCCGCCCCAAAACGAGCCCCGGTCGTGCCCCCGAGCCGAACAAGAAAGACACAGGCGGCCTCGAGGGAGCGCGCCGGAAATGAGGCCAGGCAGGCAGGCAGGGCAGGCCGAGAAAGAAAAAGGGGAGACCCGGACCCGGTCAGCGGGGACCGAGTGCCGCCGGCCCCGTGGCAGATCTCCGAGTGGACTGCCGGAGAGGGAGCGGGCGCCCAGCGCCGAGAGAGAGAAGAGAGGGCCGCGGAGGGAAGCCCCCATTCCTGGCAGCCGCCGAGGCGCCGGGCGGGCCCTGAGAGGCGAGAGAGAGAGTGAGAGGCCGAGGCCTATTGCGAACCCATCGACCTCAGGTCGGGCGAGAGGACCCGCCGGGTTGGGGCGCCGCATTTGGGGCCGACGCTCATCAGAGCCCAGAAAAGGCGTTGCTTAATACGGGCAGCAGGCCGGTTGCCATGGAAGTCGACTAGCCCTGAAAATGAATGGCACTGAGAGTGCCGCCCACACCTGGCCGTCGGGGCAGAGAGCGAGTGGGACCGCCGGCCGGGTGGTACGCCCCGACGAGTAGGAGGCCCGCCACGGTGCGCGTCGAAGCGCCGGCCGCCAGGCCGCGTGGAGCCGCCGCGGGCGCAGATCTTGGTGGTAGTAGCAAATATTGGAGTGAGATCCTCGAGGGCCGAGTGGCGGAGAAGGCTTGCATGCGATCAGCAGTTGTACATGGGTCAGTCGATCCTAAGCCCCAGGGAAGTTCCGCTCCCAGCGGAGGCGGGCGCCCCCCTCCTCGCGGGGCCGGGGCCTTTGCCCCCCAGGCGAAACGGGATCGGGTCAATATTCCCAAACCCGCAGGCGGAGCCCTCCGTCCTCCTTCGCGGTCCGATCTGCGAAGCAAGCGAGCCCCAGACGCCGGTCGGGGACCCGGGAAGAGTTTCCTTTTCTTGCTAATGGGCGGGATCCCTGGAATCGGCTGGTCCGGAGCTAGGGCGCTGGGCGAGCCCGGACCGGCCTGGGGCCCGCCTCGTGGACAGTCCTCGCTGCGGCCGCTTCGGCCGGCGCCCAGCAGCCGGCTCAGAACTGGTACGGACCAGGGGAATCCGACTGTCTAATGAAAAACAGAGCATCGCGACGTCTGCAGCCGGGGTGCTGACGCGATGTGATTTCTGCCCAGTGCTCTGAATGTCAAAGTGAAGAAATTCAGCGAAGTGCGGGTAAACGGCGGGAGTAACTATGACTCTCTTAAGGTAGCCAAATGCCTCGTCATCTAATTAGTGACGCGCATGAATGAATTAACGAGATTCCCACTGTCCCTATCTATCTAGCGAAACCACAGCCAAGGGAACGGGCTTGGCAGAATCAGCTTGACTCTAGTCTGACCTTGTGAAGAGACACGGGGGGGGGGTGTAGGATAGGTGGGAGGGCCCCCGGCCCGACGCTGAAAAACCACTACTTGCGTCGTTTCTTTACTTAGCCGGTGAGGCGGGGAGCGGGCCCAGTCTTCTGGCGCTACGCGGCCGGCCGCCACCCGCTCCGGCGACAGCTTCAGTCGGGGGGTTTGACTGGGGCGGTACATCTGTCAAAGGGTAACGCAGGTGTCCTAAGGCGAGCTCAGCGAGGACGGAAACCTCGCGCGGAGCAAAAGGGCAAAAGCTCGTTTGAATCTGATTTGCAGCATGAATACAGACCGTGAAAGCGTGGCCTATCGATCCTTTTGAGCTTCGCAGTTTGAAGCGAGAGGTATCAGAAATGTGACCACAGTGATAACTGGGTAGTTGCAGCCAAGCGTTCATAGCGATGTTGCTGTTTGATCCTTCGATGTCGGCTCTTCCTATCATTGCGAAGCGTTGGATTGTTCACCCACCAATGGGGAACGTGAGCTGGCTTTGGACCGCCGTGAGACAGGTAGTTTTACCCTACTGATGAGAGGTCGCCGTCACGGCAATCCTGCTCAGTACGAGAGGAACTGCAGATTCGGACCCCTGGTTCAGGCGCTCGGTCGACAGGCCGGTGGTGCGAGACTACCACCCGAGAGATTACGGCTAAACGCCTCTAAGTCGAAATCTCTGCCGGTGTGCGGCCCGCGTCAGCGCCCACCCGCTCTTGCCTGGAGGGGGGCCGGGCCGACTCCGCCCGCGGCCCCTGCCCGGGGGCCGAGAACTCCGGCGCAAGGCGAACCGCCGTCTCGAGAGGGACGCCAGATCACTTGCAGACGACTTGGGTATGGATTGGGGTGTCGTGCCCAGTAGAGCAGCCGCTTTGCTGTGATCTGCTAAAACCAAACCTTTCGATCCGAGGGATTTGCCCGCCCCGCAGACGGGCCGATCCTGGCGGGCCGGGTCGGACGACGTCGCTGCTGCGGGAGCGGCTTCTGGGAGAGGGGTGGTGGGGTCCAGCAGCGGGGGGAGGAGGTCGAGCGCGGAGGGCCGGCTGGCGCCGCCCGGTGGCCCTCGGGCGGACCGGCCTTGGAGGAGGAGACTGGGGAGTACCAGCGGCGGGCCCGGCGGCACTCGAACTTGGCAGAGGAACTGACGGCGGAGTAAACGAGCGCTTTCCCTGAGGCCGAGGATTGGCTGCTGGGCTGCATGTCTGACACGGCCGCCCCAAACTGACTTGAAATCCACGTTTAATAGTGTACCCCGCAGGAGGGCTCTCGGGGAGTTGCCAAGTCGGTCCCAATGCCATCGTGCGATCAGCTGCTCGGCACGGATGAACCATGGCTTCCAGCCCGAGTGCGGCATCTGGCAGCGGGCGGCGTCGGTCCCGCCGTGGGTGCCGGACGGGGAGCGTTACGAGGGTGCCCCCTGAAGATTTCTTCCTCGGACTTCTTTGACCGCGAAAGGGCCCATCTCCAGTTACGCTTCGACTCGGGCGCAAAAACTGACTCGGCCCCACCGGCGAGAGCCGGGGATACGCTGCCGGGACGCGAGGCTTATCCGGCCGCCCAAAACCTGATTTGAAATCCGGGGCCGGAGGTGCACCCCGCAGGAGGGCTCTAATGGGAGTGGCGCCACGTGCCAGCGGGCGGATAGGGACCGGGGCCTCGGGCCCGAGGGCGGAGTCTCGCAGCGGGCGGCGCTGGATCCGCTGTGGGTGTCGGACGGGCGGCGTTGCGTGGGCGCCCGCTGAAGATTTCTTCCCCGGACTTGGTGGTGCGCGAAAGGTCGGATCTCCGGTTTCGACCCGACTCGGGCGCAAAAACCGACTCGTCCCCACTTGCCAACGCGTCGGCGAGGCATCCCGGCTCTCGAGAGCGTCACTCGTCGGGGTCTGTTGGGCCCCAAACGTGCGTATTTCAATGAGAGCGTTTTGAACCTTAACCCCCACTCCCTGGTTTGCCTTTTTATAGGGGGGAGTGTGTCTCCGCGGCGAATTGCCGTCCTGGGGGAAAAAAACCCGCCGAAGCCGCACGCGGACCCTCTAAAGCCGTGCATTTCCGACACAATTCCCCGGGCGAAAACGGCTCCATGCCGGCGGGTTGCGTGGTGCGGCGCGGTGAATCGCCTTTTTCGGAAAACCTGGTCCGAGAGGTTCGGATGTCCGGGGTTGCCCGCGGAGAGCGGGCCGGGCGCTTCAGGCATAGCGTCCATCGGCTCGCCGGCCCACCCAAGGCCTCTGAGAGGGCTTTGCCCCGGGACAGGTTGGGCCCAAAACGTGCGTATTTCAATGAGAGCGTTTTGGACCTTAACCCCCACTCCCTGGTTTGCCTATTTATAGGGGGAGGGTGGTCTGGAGCTCAGCTCCAGCTGCCAGAAATCAGTACAGCCATATATTGTCCATACAATACGGCAATTCCTGCAGGGTGGAGCCCAAGCCTCCAGAGCGATTCCCCCTGGGGTCTGGACAAGCCCCGCTCCGGAGCGGCTCAAGGAAAGTGGCTGCTCGCCGTCCCGCCGGGAGGCCCTCCGGGCGCTCCGTTAACGGCGTTTCTCTGCGCGGCCGGCCCGACCCTTCATGCCCAGAAGAGCGTCGTCCGGCCCGCCCGGCCTTGCCCAGAGGTGTCAGAAAGGCCAGTCCCGGGCCGCGGCCGGCCCTGCCGGAGAGCCCCGGGACGGGAGGTGCGGAAAAAGTGGCAGCCCGCCGCCCCGCCGGGAGGCCCCAGCGAAGGACACTGGCTGCAGGCGGCAACAAGGGGAGTGCAAAGAGACCAGTAGGTTGCGGCGCGGGTTCCCCCCGCTCTCTGGCGAGGATGGTATGGGAGATCTGCGGGCAAGGCAGGCAGGTAGGCGAGGGGCACCGGCCGGGCGGGTCGTTCCCCGGGGGAGGTCGGCGCTGAGTATCCGCCCAAAAACGAGCGCCGGTCGTGCCCCCGAGCCGAACAAGAAAGACACAGGCGGCCTCGAGGGAGCGCGCCGGAAATGAGGCCAGGCAGGCAGGCAGGGCAGGCCGAGAAAGAAAAAGGGGAGACCCGGACCCGGCCAGCGGGGACCAAATGCCGCCGGCCCCGTGGCAGATCTCCGAGTGGACTGCCGGAGAGGGAGCGGGCGCCCAGCGCCGAGAGAGAGAAGAGATGGCCGCGGAGGGAAGCCCCCATTCCTGGCAGCCGCCGAGGCACCGGGCGGGCCCTGAGAGGCGAGAGAGAGAGTGAGAGGCCGAGGCCTATTGCGAACCCATCGACCTCAGGTCGGGCGAGAGGACCCGCCGGGTTGGGGCGCCGCATTTGGGGCCGACGCTCATCAGAGCCCAGAAAAGGCTTTGCTTGATACGGGCAGCAGGCCGGTGGCCATGGAAGTCGACTAGCCCTGAAAATGAATGGCACTGAGAGTGCCGCCCACACCTGGCCGTCGGGGCAGAGAGCGAGTGGGACCGCCGGCCGGGTGGTACGCCCCGACGAGTAGGAGGGCCGCCGCGGTGCGCGTCGAAGCGCCGGCCGCCAGGCCGCGTGGAGCCGCCGCGGGCGCAGATCTTGGTGGTAGTAGCAAATATTGGAGTGAGATCCTCGAGGGCCGAGTGGCGGAGAAGGCTTGCATGCGATCAGCAGTTGTACATGGGTCAGTCGATCCTAAGCCCCAGGGAGGTTCCGCTCCCAGCGGAGGCGGGCGCCCCCCTCCTCGCGGGGCCGGGGCCTTTGCCCCCCGGGCGAAACGGAATCGGGTCAATATTCCCAAACCCGCAGGCGGAGCCCTCCGTCCTCCTTGGCGGTCCGATCTGCAAAGCAAGCGAGCCCAAGACGCAGGTCGGGGACCCGGGAAGAGTTTCCTTTTCTTGCTAAGGGGCGGGATCCCTGGAATCGGCTGGTCCGGAGCTAGGGCGCTGGGCGAGCCCGGACCGGCCTGGGGCCCACCTCGTGGACAGTCCTCGCTGCGGCCGCTTCGGCCGGCGCCCAGCAGCCGGCTCAGAACTGGTACGGACCAGGGGAATCCGACTGTCTAATGAAAAACAGAGCATCGCGACGTCTGCAGCCGGGGCGCTGACGCGATGTGATTTCTGCCCAGTGCTCTGAATGTCAAAGTGAAGAAATTCAGCGAAGTGCGGGTAAACGGCGGGAGTAACTATGACTCTCTTAAGGTAGCCAAATGCCTCGTCATCTAATTAGTGACGCGCATGAATGAATTAACGAGATTCCCACTGTCCCTATCTATCTAGCGAAACCACTGCCAAGGGAACGGGCTTGGCAGAATCAGCTTGACTCTAGTCTGACCTTGTGAAGAGACACGGGGGGGGGTGTAGGATAGGTGGGAGGGCCCCAGGCCCGACGCTGAAATGCCACTACTCTCGTGGTTTCTTTACTTAGCCGGTGAGGCGGGGAGCGGGCCCAGTCTTCTGGCGCTACGCGGCCGGCCACCACCCGCTGCGGCGACAGCTTCAGTCGGGGACTTAAACTGGGCCGTACATCTGTCAAAGGGTAACGCAGGTGTCCTAAGGCGAGCTCAGCGAGGACGGAAACCTCGCGCGGAGCAAAAGGGCAAAAGCTCGTTTGAATCTGATTTTCAGCATGAATACAGACCGTGAAAGCGTGGCCTATCGATCCTTTTGAGCTTCGCAGTTTGAAGCGAGAGGTATCAGAAATGTTACCACAGTGATAACTGGGTAGTTGCAGCCAAGCGTTCATAGCGATGTTGCTGTTTGATCCTTCGATGTCGGCTCTTCCTATCATTGCGAAGCGTTGGATTGTTCACCCACCAATGGGGAACGTGAGCTGGCTTTGGACCGCCGTGAGACAGGTAGTTTTACCCTACTGATGAGAGGTCGCCGTCACGGCAATCCTGCTCAGTACGAGAGGAACCGCAGATTCGGACCCCTGGTTCAGGCGCTCGGTCGAGAGGCCGGTGGTGCGAGACTACCACCTGAGAGATTACGGCTAAACGCCTCTAAGTCGAAATCTCTGCCGGTGTGCGGCCCGCGTCAGCGCCCACCCGCTCTTGCCTGGAGGGGGGCCGGGCCGACTCCGCCCGCGGCCCCTGCCCGGGGGCCGGGAACTCCGGCGCAAGGCGAACCGCCGTCTCGAGAGGGACGCCAGATCACTTGCAGACGACTTGGGTATGGATTGGGGTGTCGTGCCCAGTAGAACAGCCGCTTTGCTGTGATCTGCTAAAACTAAACCTTTCGATCCGAGGGATTTGCCCGCGCCGCAGACGGGCCGATCCTGGCAGGCCGGGTCGGACGACGTCGCTGCTGCGGGAGCGGCTTCTGGGAGAGGGGTGGTGGGGTCCAGCAGCGGGGGGAGGAGGTCGAGCGCGGAGGGCCGGCCGGCGCCGCCCGGTGGCCCTCGGGCGGACCGGCCTTGGAGGAGGAGACTGGGGAGTACCAGCGGCGGGCCCGGCGGCACTCGAACTCGGCAGAGGAACTGACGGCGGAGTAAACGAGCGCTTTCCCTGAGGCCGAGGATTGGCTGCTGGGCTGCATGTCTGACACGGCCGCCCCAAACTGACTTGAAATCCACGTTTAATAGTGTACCCCGCAGGAGGGCTCTCGGAGAGTTGCCAAGTCGGTCCCAATGCCATCGTGCGATCAGCTGTTCGGCACGGATAAACCATGGCTTCCAGCCCGAGTGCGGCATCTGGCAGCGGGCGGCGTCAGTCCCGCCGTGGGTGCCGGACGGGGAGCGTTACGTGGGTGCCCGCTAAAGATTTCTTCCTCGGACTTCGTTGACCGCGAAAGGGCTCATCTCCAGTTACGCTTCGACTCGGGCGCAAAAACTGACTCGGCCCCACCGGCGAGAGCCGGGGATACGCTGCTGGGCCGCGAGGCTTATCTGGCCGCCCAAAACCTGATTTGAAATCCGGGGCCGGAGGTGCACCCCGCAGGAGGGCTCTAATGGGAGTGGCGCCACGTGCCAGCGGGCGGGTAGGGACCGGGGCCTCGGGCCCGAGGGCGGAGTCTCGCAGCGGACGGCGCCGGTCCCGCTGTGGGTGTCGGACGGGCGGCGTTGCGTGGGCGCCCGCTGAAGATTTCTTCCCCGGACTTGGTGGTGCGCGAAAAGTCGGATCTCCGGTTTCGACCCGACTCGGGCGCAAAAACCGACTCGTCCCCACTTGCCAACGCGTCGGCGAGGCACCCCGGCTCTCGAGAGCGTCACTCGTCGGGGTCTGTTGGGCCCCAAACGTGCGTATTTCAATGAGAGCGTTTTGAACCTTAACCCCCACTCCCTGGTTTGCCTTTTTATAGGGGGGAGGGTGTCTCCGCGGCGAATTGCCGTCCTGGGGGAAAAAAACCCGCCGAAGCCGCACGCGGACCCTCTAAAGCCGTGCATTTCCGACACGCTTCCCCGGGCGAAAACGGCTCCATGCCGGCGGGTTGCGTGGTGCGGCGCGGTGAATCGCCTTTTTCGGAAAACCTGGTCCGAGAGGTTCGGATGTCCGGGGTTGCCCGCGGAGAGCGGGCCGGGCGCTTCAGGCATAGCGTCCATCGGCTCGCCGGCCCACCCAAGGCCTCTGAGAGGGCTTTGCCCCGGGACAGGTTGGGCCCAAAACGTGCGTATTTCAATGAGAGCGTTTTGGACCTTAACCCCCACTCCCTGGTTTGCCTATTTATAGGGGGAGGGTGGTCTGGAGCTCAGCTCCAGCTGCCAGATATCAGTACAGCCATATATTGTCCATACAATACGGCAATTCCTGCAGGGTGGAGCCCAAGCCTCCGGAGCGATTCCCCCTGGGGTCTGGACAAGCCCCGCTCCGGAGCGGCTCAAGGAAAGTGGCTGCTCGCCGTCCCGCCGGGAGGCCCTCCGGGCGCTCCGTTAACGGCGTTTCTCTGCGCGGCCGGCCCGACCCTTCATGCCCAGAAGAGCGTCGGCCGGCCCGCCCGGCCTTGCCCAGAGGTGTCGGAAAGGCCGCTCCCGGGCCGCGGCCGGCCCTGCCGGAGAGCCCCGGGACGGGAGGTGCGGAAAAAGTGGCGGCCCGCCGCCCCGCCGGGCCGGGACGCCCCCGCCAGGACACTGGCTGCAGGCGGGAACAAGGGGAGGGCAAAGAGACCGGAAGGTTGCGGCGCGGGTTCCCCCGCTCTCTGGCGAGGATGATATGGGAGATCTGCGGGCAAGGCAGGCAGGTAGGCGAGGGGCACCGGCCGGGCGGGTCGTTCCCCGGGGAAGGTCGGCGCTGAGTATCCGCCCCAAAACGAGCGCCGGTCGTGCCCCCGAGCCGAACAAGAAAGACACAGGCGGCCTCGAGGGAGCGCGCCGGAAATGAGGCCAGGCAGGCAGGCAGGGCAGGCCGAGAAAGAAAAAGGGGAGACCCGGACCCGGTCAGCGGGGACCGAGTGCCGCCGGCCCCGTGGCAGATCTCCGAGTGGACTGCCGGAGAGGGAGCGGGCGCCCAGCGCCGAGAGAGAGAAGAGAGGGCCGCGGAGGGAAGCCCCCATTCCTGGCAGCCGCCGAGGCGCCGGGCGGGCCCTGAGAGGCGAGAGAGAGAGTGAGAGGCCGAGGCCTATTGCGAACCCATCGACCTCAGGTCGGGCGAGAGGACCCGCCGGGTTGGGGCGCCGCATTTGGGGCCGACGCTCATCAGAGCCCAGAAAAGGCGTTGCTTAATACGGGCAGCAGGCCGGTTGCCATGGAAGTCGACTAGCCCTGAAAATGAATGGCACTGAGAGTGCCGCCCACACCTGGCCGTCGGGGCAGAGAGCGAGGGGGCCCGCCGGCCGGGTGGTCCGCCCCGACGAGTAGGAGGGCCGCCGCGGTGCGCGTCGAAGCGCCGGCCGCCAGGCCGCGTGGAGCCGCCGCGGGCGCAGATCTTGGTGGTAGTAGCAAAAATTGGAGTGAGAACCTCGAGGGCCAAGGGGCGGAGAAGGCTTGCATGCGATCAGCAGTTGTACATGGGTCAGTTGATCCTAAGCCCCAGGGAGGTTCCGCTCCCAGCGGAGGCGGGCGCCCCCCTCCTCGCGGGGCCGGGGCCTTTGCCCCCCAGGCGAAACGGAATCTGGTCAATATTCCCAAACCCGCAGGCGGAGCCCTCCGTCCTCCTTGGCGGTCCGATCTGCGAAGCAAGCGAGCCCCAGACGCCGGTCGGGGACCCGGGAAGAGTTTCCTTTTCTTGCTAATGGGCGGGATCCCTGGAATCGGCTGGTCCGGAGCTAGGGCGCTGGGCGAGCCCGGACCGGCCTGGGGCCCGCCTCGTGGACAGTCCTCGCTGCGGCCGCTTCGGCCGGCGCCCAGCAGCCGGCTCAGAACTGGTACGGACCAGGGGAATCCGACTGTCTAATGAAAAACAGAGCATCGCGACGTCTGCAGCCGGGGTGCTGACGCGATGTGATTTCTGCCCAGTGCTCTGAATGTCAAAGTGAAGAAATTCAGCGAAGTGCGGGTAAACGGCGGGAGTAACTATGACTCTCTTAAGGTAGCCAAATGCCTCGTCATCTAATTAGTGACGCGCATGAATGAATTAACGAGATTCCCACTGTCCCTATCTATCTAGCGAAACCACAGCCAAGGGAACGGGCTTGGCAGAATCAGCTTGACTCTAGTCTGACCTTGTGAAGAGACACGGGGGGGGTGTAGGATAGGTGGGAGGGCCCCAGGCCCGACGCTGAAAAACCACTACTTGCGTCGTTTCTTTACTTAGCCGGTGAGGCGGGGAGCGGGCCCAGTCTTCTGGCGCTACGGGGCCGGCCGCCTCCCGCTCCGGCGACAGCTTCAGTCTGGGGGTTTGACTGGGGCGGTACATCTGTCAAAGGGTAACGCAGGTGTCCTAAGGCGAGCTCAGCGAGGACGGAAACCTCGCGCGGAGCAAAAGGGCAAAAGCTCGTTTGAATCTGATTTGCAGCATGAATACAGACCGTGAAAGCGTGGCCTATCGATCCTTTTGAGCTTCGCAGTTTGAAGCGAGAGGTATCAGAAATGTGACCACAGTGATAACTGGGTAGTTGCAGCCAAGCGTTCATAGCGATGTTGCTGTTTGATCCTTCGATGTCGGCTCTTCCTATCATTGCGAAGCGTTGGATTGTTCACCCACCAATGGGGAACGTGAGCTGGCTTTGGACCGCCGTGAGACAGGTAGTTTTACCCTACTGATGAGAGGTCGCCGTCACGGCAATCCTGCTCAGTACGAGAGGAACTGCAGATTCGGACCCCTGGTTCAGGCGCTCGGTCGACAGGCCGGTGGTGCGAGACTACCTCCCGAGAGATTACGGCTAAACGCCTCTAAGTCGAAATCTCTGCCGGTGTGCGGCCCGCGTCAGCGCCCACCCGCTCTTGCCTGGAGGGGGGCCGGGCCGACTCCGCCCGCGGCCCCTGCCCGGGGGCCGGGAACTCCGGCGCAAGGCGAACCGCCGTCTCGAGAGGGACGCCAGATCACTTGCAGACGACTTGGGTATGGATTGGGGTGTCGTGCCCAGTAGAGCAGCCGCTTTGCTGTGATCTGCTAAAACCAAACCTTTCGATCCGAGGGATTTGCCCGCCCCGCAGACGGGCCGATCCTGGCGGGCCGGGTCGGACGACGTCGCTGCTGCGGGAGCGGCTTCTGGGAGAGGGGTGGTGGGGTCCAGCAGCGGGGGGAGGAGGTCGAGCGCGGAGGGCCGGCCGGCGCCGCCCGGTGGCCCTCGGGCGGACCGGCCTTGGAGGAGGAGACTGGGGAGTACCAGCGGCGGGCCCGGCGGCACTCGAACTTGGCAGAGGAACTGACGGCGGAGTAAACGAGCGCTTTCCCTGAGGCCGAGGATTGGCTGCTGGGCTGCATGTCTGACACGGCCGCCCCAAACTGACTTGAAATCCACGTTTAATAGTGTACCCCGCAGGAGGGCTCTCGGGGAGTTGCCAAGTCGGTCCCAATGCCATCGTGCGATCAGCTGCTCGGCACGGATGAACCATGGCTTCCAGCCCGAGTGCGGCATCTGGCAGCGGGCGGCGTCGGTCCCGCCGTGGGTGCCGGACGGGGAGCGTTACGAGGGTGCCCCCTGAAGATTTCTTCCTGGGACTTCTTTGACCGCGAAAGGGCTCATCTCCAGTTACGCTTCGACTCGGGCGCAAAAACTGACTCGGCCCCACCGGCGAGAGCCGGGGATACGCTGCCGGGACGCGAGGCTTATCCGGCCGCCCAAAACCTGATTTGAAATCCGGGGCCGGAGGTGCACCCCGCAGGAGGGCTCTAATGGAGTGGCGCCACGTGCCAGCGGGCGGATAGGGACCGGGGCCTCGGGCCCGAGGGCGGAGTCTCGCAGCGGGCGGCGCTGGATCCGCTGTGGGTGTCGGACGGGCGGCGTTGCGTGGGCGCCCGCTGAAGATTTCTTCCCCGGACTTGGTGGTGCGCGAAAGGTAGGATCTCCAGTTTCGACCCGACTCGGGCGCAAAAACCGACTCGTCCCCACTTGCCAACGCGTCGGCGAGGCATCCCGGCTCTCGAGAGCGTCACTCGTCGGGGGCTGTTGGGCCCCAAACGTGCGTATTTCAATGAGAGCGTTTTGAACCTTAACCCCCACTCCCTGGTTTGCCTTTTTATAGGGGGGGGTGTGTCTCCGCGGCGAATTGCCGTCCTGGGGGAAAAAAACCCGCCGAAGCCGCACGCGGACCCTCTAAAGCCGTGCATTTCCGACACAATTCCCCGGGCGAAAACGGCTCCATGCCGGCGGGTTGCGTGGTGCGGCGCGGTGAATCGCCTTTTTCGGAAAACCTGGTCCGAGAGGTTCGGATGTCCGGGGTTGCCCGCGGAGAGCGGGCCGGGCGCTTCAGGCATAGCGTCCATCGGCTCGCCGGCCCACCCAAGGCCTCTGAGAGGGCTTTGCCCCGGGACAGGTTGGGCCCAAAACGTGCGTATTTCAATGAGAGCGTTTTGGACCTTAACCCCCACTCCCTGGTTTGCCTATTTATAGGGGGAGGGTGGTCTGGAGCTCAGCTCCAGCTGCCAGAAATCAGTACAGCCATATATTGTCCATACAATACGGCAATTCCTGCAGGGTGGAGCCCAAGCCTCCAGAGCGATTCCCCCTGGGGTCTGGACAAGCCCCGCTCCGGAGCGGCTCAAGGAAAGTGGCTGCTCGCCGTCCCGCCGGGAGGCCCTCCGGGCGCTCCGTTAACGGCGTTTCTCTGCGCGGCCGGCCCGACCCTTCATGCCCAGAAGAGCGTCGTCCGGCCCGCCCGGCCTTGCCCAGAGGTGTCGGAAAGGCCAGTCCCGGGCCGCGGCCGGCCCTGCCGGAGAGCCCCGGGACGGGAGGTGCGGAAAAAGTGGCAGCCCGCCGCCCCGCCGGGAGGCCCCAGCGAAGGACACTGGCTGCAGGCGGCAACAAGGGGAGTGCAAAGAGACCGGTAGGTTGCGGCGCGGGTTCCCCCCGCTCTCTGGCGAGGATGGTATGGGAGATCTGCAGGCAAGGCAGGCAGGTAGGCGAGGGGCACTGGCCGGGCGGGTCGTTCCCCGGGGGAGGTCGGCGCTGAGTATCCGCCCAAAAACGAGCGCCGGTCGTGCCCCCGAGCCGAACAAGAAAGACACAGGCGGCCTCGAGGGAGCGCGCCGGAAATGAGGCCAGGCAGGCAGGCAGGGCAGGCCGAGAAAGAAAAAGGGGAGACCCGGACCCGGCCAGCGGGGACCAAATGCCGCCGGCCCCGTGGCAGATCTCCGAGTGGACTGCCGGAGAGGGAGCGGGCGCCCAGCGCCGAGAGAGAGAAGAGATGGCCTCGGAGGGAAGCCCCCATTCCTGGCAGCCGCCGAGGCACCGGGCGGGCCCTGAGAGGCGAGAGAGAGAGTGAGAGGCCGAGGCCTATTGCGAACCCATCGACCTCAGGTCGGGCGAGAGGACCCGCCGGGTTGGGGCGCCGCATTTGGGGCCGACGCTCATCAGAGCCCAGAAAAGGCTTTGCTTGATACGGGCAGCAGGCCGGTGGCCATGGAAGTCGACTAGCCCTGAAAATGAATGGCACTGAGAGTGCCGCCCACACCTGGCCGTCGGGGCAGAGAGCGAGTGGGACCGCCGGCCGGGTGGTACGCCCCGACGAGTAGGAGGGCCGCCGCGGTGCGCGTCGAAGCGCCGGCCGCCAGGCCGCGTGGAGCCGCCGCGGGCGCAGATCTTGGTGGTAGTAGCAAATATTGGAGTGAGATCCTCGAGGGCCGAGTGGCGGAGAAGGCTTGCATGCGATCAGCAGTTGTACATGGGTCAGTCGATCCTAAGCCCCAGGAGGTCCCGCTCCCAGCGGAGGCGGGCGCCCCCCTCCGGCGGGGGCCGGGGCCCTTGCCCCCCGGGCGAAACGGAATCGGGTCAATATTCCCAAACCCGCAGGCGGAGCCCTCCGTCCTCCTTGGCGGTCCGATCTGCAAAGCAAGCGAGCCCAAGACGCCGGTCGGGGACCCGGGAAGAGTTTCCTTTTCTTGCTAATGGGCGGGATCCCTGGAATCGGCTGGTCCGGAGCTAGGGCGCTGGGCGAGCCCGGACCGGCCTGGGGCCCGCCTCGTGGACAGTCCTCGCTGCGGCCGCTTCGGCCGGCGCCCAGCAGCCGGCTCAGAACTGGTACGGACCAGGGGAATCCGACTGTCTAATGAAAAACAGAGCATCGCGACGTCTGCAGCCGGGGCGCTGACGCGATGTGATTTCTGCCCAGTGCTCTGAATGTCAAAGTGAAGAAATTCAGCGAAGTGCGGGTAAACGGCGGGAGTAACTATGACTCTCTTAAGGTAGCCAAATGCCTCGTCATCTAATTAGTGATGCGCATGAATGAATTAACGAGATTCCCACTGTCCCTATCTATCTAGCGAAACCACAGCCAAGGGAACGGGCTTGGCAGAATCAGCTTGACTCTAGTCTGACCTTGTGAAGAGACACGGGGGGGGTGTAGGATAGGTGGGAGGGCCCCAGGCCCGACGCTGAAATGCCACTACTCTCGTGGTTTCTTTACTTAGCCGGTGAGGCGGGGAGCGGGCCCAGTCTTCTGGCGCTACGGGGCCGGCCGCCTCCCGCTCCGGCGACAGCTTCAGTCGATGACTTAAACTGGGCCGTACATCTGTCAAAGGGTAACGCAGGTGTCCTAAGGCGAGCTCAGCGAGGACGGAAACCTCGCGCGGAGCAAAAGGGCAAAAGCTCGTTTGAATCTGATTTTCAGCATGAATACAGACCGTGAAAGCGTGGCCTATCGATCCTTTTGAGCTTCGCAGTTTGAAGCGAGAGGTATCAGAAATGTGACCACAGTGATAACTGGGTAGTTGCAGCCAAGCGTTCATAGCGATGTTGCTGTTTGATCCTTCGATGTCGGCTCTTCCTATCATTGCGAAGCGTTGGATTGTTCACCCACCAATGGGGAACGTGAGCTGGCTTTGGACCGCCGTGAGACAGGTAGTTTTACCCTACTGATGAGAGGTCGCCGTCACGGCAATCCTGCTCAGTACGAGAAGAACCGCAGATTCGGGACCCCTGGTTCAGGCGCTCGGTCGACAGGCCGGTGGTGCGAGACTACCACCCGAGAGATTACGGCTAAACGCCTCTAAGTCGAAATCTCTGCCGGTGTGCGGCCCGCGTCAGCGCCCACCCGCTTTTGCCTGGAGGGGGGCCGGGCCGACTCCGCCCGCGGCCCCTGCCCGGGGGCCGGGAACTCCGGCACAAGCGGAACCCCCGCCTCGAGAGGGACGCCAGATCCCTTGCAGACGACTTGGGTATGGATTGGGGTGTCGTGCCCAGTAGAGCAGCCGCTTTGCTGTGATCTGCTAAAACTAAACCTTTCGATCCGAGGGATTTGCCCGCGCCGCAGACGGGCCAATCCTGGCAGGCCGGGTCGGACGACGTCGCTGCTGCGGGAGCGGCTTCTGGGAGAGGGGTGGTGGGGTCCAGCAGCGGGGGGAGGAGGTCGAGCGCGGAGGGCCGGCCGGCGCCGCCCGGTGGCCCTCGGGCGGACCGGCCTTGGAGGAGGAGACTGGGGAGTACCAGCGGCTTGCCCGGCGGCACTCGAACTTGGCAGAGGAACTGACGGCGGAGTAAACGAGCGCTTTCCCTGAGGCCGAGGATTGGCTGCTGGGCTGCATGTCTGACACGGCCGCCCCAAACTGACTTGAAATCCACGTTTAATAGTGTACCCCGCAGGAGGGCTCTCGGGGAGTTGCCAAGTCGGTCCCAATGCCATCGTGCGATCAGCTGCTCGGCACGGATGAACCATGGCTTCCAGCCCGAGTGCGGCATCTGGCAGCGGGCGGCGTCGGTCCCGCCGTGGGTGCCGGACGGGGAGCGTTACGAGGGTGCCCCCTGAAGATTTCTTCCTCGGACTTCTTTGACCGCGAAAGGGCTCATCTCCAGTTACGCTTCGACTCGGGCGCAAAAACTGACTCGGCCCCACCGGCGAGAGCCGGGGATACGCTGCCGGGACGCGAGGCTTATCCGGCCGCCCAAAACCTGATTTGAAATCCGGGGCCGGAGGTGCACCCCGCAGGAGGGCTCTAATGGGAGTGGCGCCACGTGCCAGCGGGCGGATAGGGACCGGGGCCTCGGGCCCGAGGGCGGAGTCTCGCAGCGGGCGGCGCTGGATCCGCTGTGGGTGTCGGACGGGCGGCGTTGCGTGGGCGCCCGCTGAAGATTTCTTCCCCGGACTTGGTGGTGCGCGAAAGGTCGGATCTCCGGTTTCGACCCGACTCGGGCGCAAAAACCGACTCGTCCCCACTTGCCAACGCGTCGGCGAGGCACCCCGGCTCTCGAGAGCGTCACTCGTCGGGGTCTGTTGGGCCCCAAACGTGCGTATTTCAATGAGAGCGTTTTGAACCTTAACCCCCACTCCCTGGTTTGCCTTTTTATAGGGGGGAGTGTGTCTCCGCGGCGAATTGCCGTCCTGGGGGAAAAAAAACCCGCCGAAGCCGCACGCGGACCCTCTAAAGCCGTGCATTTCCGACACGCTTCCCCGGGCGAAAACGGCTCCATGCCGGCGGGTTGCGTGGTGCGGCGCGGTGAATCGCCTTTTTCGGAAAACCTGGTCCGAGAGGTTCGGATGTCCGGGGTTGCCCGCGGAGAGCGGGCCGGGCGCTTCAGGCATAGCGTCCATCGGCTCGCCGGCCCACCCAAGGCCTCTGAGAGGGCTTTGCCCCGGGACAGGTTGGGCCCAAAACGTGCGTATTTCAATGAGAGCGTTTTGGACCTTAACCCCCACTCCCTGGTTTGCCTATTTATAGGGGGAGGGTGGTCTGGAGCTCAGCTCCAGCTGCCAGAAATCAGTACAGCCATATATTGTCCATACAATACGGCAATTCCTGCAGGGTGGAGCCCAAGCCTCCAGAGCGATTCCCCCTGGGGTCTGGACAAGCCCCGCTCCGGAGCGGCTCAAGGAAAGTGGCTGCTCGCCGTCCCGCCGGGAGGCCCTCCGGGCGCTCCGTTAACGGCGTTTCTCTGCGCGGCCGGCCCGACCCTTCATGCCCAGAAGAGCGTCGTCCGGCCCGCCCGGCCTTGCCCAGAGGTGTCAGAAAGGCCGCTCCCGGGCCGCGGCCGGCCCTGCCGGAGAGCCCCGGGACGGGAGGTGCGGAAAAAGTGGCAGCCCGCCGCCCCGCCGGGAGGCCCCAGCGAAGGACACTGGCTGCAGGCGGCAACAAGGGGAGTGCAAAGAGACCAGTAGGTTGCGGCGCGGGTTCCCCCCGCTCTCTGGCGAGGATGGTATGGGAGATCTGCGGGCAAGGCAGGCAGGTAGGCGAGGGGCACCGGCCGGGCGGGTCGTTCCCCGGGGGAGGTCGGCGCTGAGTATCCGCCCAAAAACGAGCGCCGGTCGTGCCCCCGAGCCGAACAAGAAAGACACAGGCGGCCTCGAGGGAGCGCGCCGGATATGAGGCCAGGCAGGCAGGCAGGGCAGGCCGAGAAAGAAAAAGGGGAGACCCGGACCCGGCCCGCGGGGACCAAATGCCGCCGGCCCCGTGGCAGATCTCCGAGTGGACTGCCGGAGAGGGAGCGGGCGCCCAGCGCCGAGAGAGAGAAGAGATGGCCGCGGAGGGAAGCCCCCATTCCTGGCAGCCGCCGAGGCACCGGGCGGGCCCTGAGAGGCGAGAGAGAGAGTGAGAGGCCGAGGCCTATTGCGAACCCATCGACCTCAGGTCGGGCGAGAGGACCCGCCGGGTTGGGGCGCCGCATTTGGGGCCGACGCTCATCAGAGCCCAGAAAAGGCGTTGCTTGATACGGGCAGCAGGCCGGTGGCCATGGAAGTCGACTAGCCCTGAAAATGAATGGCACTGAGAGTGCCGCCCACACCTGGCCGTCGGGGCAGAGAGCGAGTGGGACCGCCGGCCGGGTGGTACGCCCCGACGAGTAGGAGGGCCGCCGCGGTGCGCGTCGAAGCGCCGGCCGCCAGGCCGCGTGGAGCCGCCGCGGGCGCAGATCTTGGTGGTAGTAGCAAATATTGGAGTGAGATCCTCGAGGGCCGAGTGGCGGAGAAGGCTTGCATGCGATCAGCAGTTGTACATGGGTCAGTCGATCCTAAGCCCCAGGGAGGTTCCGCTCCCAGCGGAGGCGGGCGCCCCCCTCCTCGCGGGGCCGGGGCCTTTGCCCCCCGGGCGAAACGGAATCGGGTCAATATTCCCAAACCCGCAGGCGGAGCCCTCCGTCCTCCTTGGCGGTCCGATCTGCGAAGCAAGCGAGCCCAAGACGCCGGTCGGGGACCCGGGAAGAGTTTCCTTTTCTTGCTAAGGGGCGGGATCCCTGGAATCGGCTGGTCCGGAGCTAGGGGCTGCGGCCCCCTAGAGCGCCGCGTCTGCGGCGCCGGGCGAGCCCGGACCGGCCTGGGGCCCGCCTCGTGGACAGTCCTCGCTGCGGCCGCTTCGGCCGGCGCCCAACAGCCGGCTCAGAACTGGTACGGACCAGGGGAATCCGACTGTCTAATGAAAAACAGAGCATCGCGACGTCTGCAGCCGGGGCGCTGACGCGAGGTGATTTCTGCCCAGTGCTCTGAATGTCAAAGTGAAGAAATTCAGCGAAGTGCGGGTAAACGGCGGGAGTAACTATGACTCTCTTAAGGTAGCCAAATGCCTCGTCATCTAATTAGTGACGCACATGAATGGATTAACGAGATTCCCACTGTCCCTATCTATCTAGCGAAACCACAGCCAAGGGAACGGGCTTGGCAGAATCAGCTTGACTCTAGTCTGACCTTGTGAAGAGACACGGGGGGTGTAGGATAGGTGGGAGGGCCCCGGCCCGACGCTGAAAAACCACTACTCTCGTCGTTTCTTTACTTAGCCGATGAGGCGGGGAGCGGGCCCAGTCTTCTGGCGCTACGCGGCCGGCCGCCTCCCGCTCTGGCGACAGCTTCAGTCTGGGGGTTTGACTGGGAAGGTACATCTGTCAAAGGGTAACGCAGGTGTCCTAAGGCGAGCTCAGCGAGGACGGAAACCTCGCGCGGAGCAAAAGGGCAAAAGCTCGTTTGAATCTGATTTTCAGCATTATTTCAGACCGTGAAAGCGTGGCCTATCGATCCTTTTGAGCTTTGCAGTTTGAAGCGAGAGGTATCAGAAATGTGACCACAGTGATAACTGGGTAGTTGCAGCCAAGCGTTCATAGCGATGTTGCTGTTTGATCCTTCGATGTCGGCTCTTCCTATCATTGCGAAGCGTTGGATTGTTCACCCACCAATGGGGAACGTGAGCTGGCTTTGGACCGCCGTGAGACAGGTAGTTTTACCCTACTGATGAGAGGTCGCCGTCACGGCAATCCTGCTCAGTACGAGAGGAACCGCAGATTCGGACCCCTGGTTCAGGCGCTCGGTCGACAGGCCGGTGGTGCGAGACTACCACCCGAGAGATTACGGCTAAACGCCTCTAAGTCGAAATCTCTGCCGGTGTGCGGCCCGCGTCAGCGCCCACCCGCTTTTGCCTGGAGGGGGGCCGGGCCGACTCCGCCCACGGCCCCTGCCCGGGGGCCGGGAACTCCGGCGCAAGCCGAACCGCCGTCTCGAGAGGGACGCCAGATCACTTGCAGACGACTTGGGTATGGATTGGGGTGTCGTGCCCAGTAGAGCAGCCGCTTTGCTGTGATCTGCTAAAACTAAACCTTTCGATCCGAGGGATTTGCCCGCGCCGCAGACGGGCCGATCCTGGCAGGCCGGGTCGGACGACGTCGCTGCTGCGGGAGCGGCTTCTGGGAGAGGGGTGGTGGGGTCCAGCAGCGGGGGGAGGAGGTCGAGCGCGGAGGGCCGGCCGGCGCCGCCCGGTGGCCCTCGGGCGGACCGGCCTTGGAGGAGGAGACTGGGGAGTACCAGCGGCGGGCCCGGCGGCACTCGAACTCGGCAGAGGAACTGACGGCGGAGTAAACGAGCGCTTTCCCTGAGGCCTAGGATTGGCTGCTGAGCTGCATGTCTGACACGGCCGCCCCAAACTGACTTGAAATCCACGTTTAATAGTGTACCCCGCAGGAGGGCTCTCGGGGAGTTGCCAAGTCGGTCCCAATGCCATCGTGCGATCAGCTGTTCGGCATGGATAAACCATGGCTTCCAGCCCGAGTGCGGCATCTGGCAGCGGGCGGCGTCGGTCCCGCCGTGGGTGCCGGACAGGGAGCGTTACGTGGGTGCCCGCTAAAGATTTCTTCCTCGGACTTCGTTGACCGCGAAAGGGCTCATCTCCAGTTACGCTTCGACTCGGGCGCAAAAACTGACTCGGCCCCACCGGCGAGAGCCGGGGATACGCTGCCGGGCCGCGAGGCTTATCCGGCCGCCCAAAACCTGATTTGAAATCCGGGGCCGGAGGTGCACCCCGCAGGAGGGCTCTAATGGGAGTGGCGCCACGTGCCAGCGGGCGGGTAGGGACCGGGGCCTCGGGCCCGAGGGCGGAGTCTCGCAGCGGGCGGCGCCTGTCCCGCTGTGGGTGTCGGACGGGCGGCGTTGCGTGGGCGCCCGCTGAAGATTTCTTCCCCGGACTTGGTGGTGCGCGAAAGGTCGGATCTCCGGTTTCGACCCGACTCGGGCGCAAAAACCGACTCGTCCCCACTTGCCAACGCTTCGGCGAGGCACCCTGGCTCTCGAGAGCGTCACTCGTCGGGGTCTGTTGGGCCCCAAACGTGCGTATTTCAATAAGAGCGTTTTGAACCTTAACCCCCACTCCCTGGTTTGCATTTTTATAGGGGGGAGGGTGTCTCCGCGGCGAATTGCCGTCCTGGGAGAAAAAAACCCGCCGCAGCCGCACGCGGACCCTCTAAAGCCGTGCATTTCCGACACGCTTCCCCGGGCGAAAACGGCTCCATGCCGGCGGGTTGCGTGGTGCGGCGCGGTGAATCGCCTTTTTCGGAAAACCTGGTCCGAGAGGTTCGGATGTCCGGGGTTGCCCCCGGAGGGGGGGGCGGGCGCTTCAGGCATGGCGTCCATCGGCTCGCCGGCCCGCCCAAGGCCTCTGAGAAGGCTTTGCCCCGGGACAGGGCTGGGCCCAAAACGTGCGTATTTCAATGAGAGCGTTTTGGACCTTAACCCCCACTCCCTGGTTTGCCTATTTATAGGGGGAGGGTGGTCTGAAGCTCAGCTCCAGCTGCCAGAAATCAGTACAGCCATATATTGTCCATACAATACGGCAATTCCTGCAGGGTGGAGCCCAATCCTCCGGAGCGATTCCCCCTGGGGTCTGGACAAGCCCCGCTCCGGAGCGGCTCAAGGAAAGTGGCTGCTCGCCGTCCCGTCGGGAGGCCCTCCGGGCGCTCCGTTAACGGCGTTTCTCTGCGCGGCCGACCCGACCCTTCATGCCCAGAAGAGCGTCGGCCGGCCCGCCCGGCCTTGCCCAGAGGTGTCGGAAAGGCCGCTCCCGGGCCGCGGCCGGCCTTGCCGGAGAGCCCCGGGACGGGAGGTGCGGAAAAAGTGGCAGCCCGCCGCCCCGCCGGGAGGCCCCAGCGAGGACACTGGCTGCAGGCGGCAACAAGGGGAGTGCAAAGAGACCGGTAGGTTGCGGTGCGGGTTCCCCCCGCTCTCTCGCGAGGATGATATGGGAGATCTGCGGGCAAGGCAGGCAGGTAGGCGAGGGGCACCGGCCGGGCGGGTCGTTCCCCGGGGGAGGTCGGCGCTGAGTATCCGCCCCACAAACGAGCGCCGGTCGTGCCCCCAAACCGAACAAGAAAGACACAGGCGGCCTTGAGGGAGCGCGCTGGAAAGGAGGCCAGGTAGGCAGGGCAGGCCGAGAAAGAAAAAGGGGAGGCCCGGACCCGGCCAACGGGGACCGAGTGCCGCCGGCCCCGTGGCAGATCTCCGAGTGGACCGCCGGAGAGGGAGCGGGCACCCAGCGCCGAGAGAGAGAAGAGAGGGCCGCGGAGGGAAGCCCTCCTTCCTGGCAGCCGCCGAGGCGCCGGGCGGGCCCTGAGAGGCGAGAGAGAGAGTGAGAAGCCGAAGCCTATTGCAAACCCATCGACCTCAGGTCGGGCGAGAGGACCCGCCGGGTTGGCGTGCCGCATTTGGGGCCGACGCTCATCAGAGCCCAGAGAAGGCGTTGCTTAATACGGGCAGCAGGCCGGTGGCCATGGAAGTCGACTAGCCCTGAAAATGAATGGCACTGAGAGTGCCGCCCACACCTGGCCGTCGGGGCAGAGAGCGAGTGGGACCGCCGGCTGGGTGGTACGCCCCGACGAGTAGGAGGGCCGCCGCGGTGCGCGTCGAAGCGCCGGCCGCCAGGCCGCGTGGAGCCGCCGCGGGCGCAGATCTTGGTGGTAGTAGCAAATATTGGAGTGAGATCCTCGAGGGACGAGTGGCGGAGAAGGCTTGCATGCGATCAGCAGTTGTACATGGGTCAGTCGATCCTAAGCCCCAGGGAGGTTCCGCTCCCAGCGGAGGCGGGTGCCCCCCTCCTGGCGGGGCCGGGGCCTCGCCCCCCGGGCGAAACGGAATCGGGTCAATATTCCCAAACCCGCAGGCGGAGCCCTCCGTCCTCCTTGGCGGTCCGATCTGCGAAGCAAGCGAGCCCCAGACGCCGGTCGGGGACCCAGGAGGAGTTACCTTTTCTTGCTAAGGGGCGGGATCCCTGGAATCGGCTGGTCCGGAGCTAGGGGCTGCGGCCCCCTAGAGCGCCGCGTCTGCGGCGCCGGGCGAGCCCGGACCGGCCTGGGGCCAGCCTTCGTGGACAGTCCTCGCTGCGGCCGCTTCGGCCGGCGCCCAACAGCCGGCTCAGAACTGGTACGGACCAGGGGAATCCGACTGTCTAATGAAAAACAGAGCATCGCGACGTCTGCAGCCGGGGCGCTGACGCGATGTGATTTCTGCCCAGTGCTCTGAATGTCAAAGTGAAGAAATTCAGCGAAGTGCGGGTAAACGGCGGGAGTAACTATGACTCTCTTAAGGTAGCCAAATGCCTCGTCATCTAATTAGTGACGCGCATGAATGAATTAACGAGATTCCCACTGTCCCTATCTATCTAGCGAAAACCACAGCCAAGGGAACGGGCTTGGCAGAATCAGCTTGACTCTAGTCTGCCCTTGTGAAGAGACACGGGGGGTGTAGGATAGGTGGGAGGGCCCCGGCCCGACGTTGAAAAACCACTACTCTCGTCGTTTCTTTACTTAGCCGATGAGGCGGGGAGCGGGCCCAGTCTTCTGGCGCTACGGGGCCGGCCGCCACCCGCTCTGGCGACAGCTTCAGTCTGGGGGTTTGACTGGGAAGGTACATCTGTCAAAGGGTAACGCAGGTGTCCTAAGGCGAGCTCAGCGAGGACGGAAACCTCGCGCGGAGCAAAAGGGCAAAAGCTCGTTTGAATCTGATTTTCAGCATGAATACAGACCGTGAAAGCGTGGCCTATCGATCCTTTTGAGCTTTGCAGTTTGAAGCGAGAGGTATCAGAAATGTTAACACAGTGATAACTGGGTAGTTGCAGCCAAGCGTTCATAGCGATGTTGCTGTTTGATCCTTCGATGTCGGCTCTTCCTATCATTGCGAAGCGTTGGATTGTTCACCCACCAATGGGGAACGTGAGCTGGCTTTGGACCGCCGTGAGACAGGTAGTTTTACCCTACTGATGAGAGGTCGCCGTCACGGCAATCCTGCTCAGTACGAGAGGAACCGCAGATTCGGACCCCTGGTTCAGGCGCTCGGTCGAGAGGCCGGTGGTGCGAGACTACCACCCGAGAGATTACGGCTAAACGCCTCTAAGTCGAAATCTCTGCCGGTGTGCGGCCCGCGTCAGCGCCCACCCGCTCTTGCCTGGAGGGGGGCCGGGCCGACTCCGCCCGCGGCCCCTGCCCGGGGGCCGGGAACTCCGGCGCAAGGCGAACCGCCGTCTCGAGAGGGACGCCAGATCACTTGCAGACGACTTGGGTATGGATTGGGGTGTCGTGCCCAGTAGAGCAGCCGCTTTGCTGTGATCTGCTAAAACTAAACCTTTCGATCCGAGGGATTTGCCCGCCCCGCAGACGGGCCGATCCTGGCGGGCCGGGTCGGACGACGTCGCTGCTGCGGGAGCGGCTTCTGGGAGAGGGGTGGTGGGGTCCAGCAGCGGGGGGAGGAGGTCGAGCGCGGAGGGCCGGCCGGCGCCGCCCGGTGGCCCTCGGGCGGACCGGCCTTGGAGGAGGAGACTGGGGAGTACCAGCGGCGGGCCCGGCGGCACTCGAACTCGGCAGAGGAACTGACGGCGGAGTAAACGAGCGCTTTCCCTGAGGCCGAGGATTGGCTGCTGGGCTGCATGGCTGACCACGGCCCGCCCCAAACTGACTTGAAATCCACGTTTAATAGTGTACCCCCGCAGGAGGGCTCTCGGGGAGTTGCCAAGTCGGTCCCAATGCCATCGTGCGATCAGCTGTTTGGCACGGATAAACCATGGCTTCCAGCCCGAGTGCGGCATCTGGCAGCGGGCGGCGTCAGTCCCGCCGTGGGTGCCGGACGGGGAGCGTTACGTGGGTGCCCGCTAAAGATTTCTTCATCGGACTTCGTTGACCGCGAAAGGGCTCATCTCCAGTTACGCTTCGACTCGGGCGCAAAAACTGACTCGGCCCCACCGGCGAGAGCCGGGGATACGCTGCTGGGCCGCGAGGCTTATCCGGCCGCCCAAAACCTGATTTGAAATCCGGGGCCGGAGGTGCACCCCGCAGGAGGGCTCTAATGGGAGTGGCGCCACGTGCCAGCGGGCGGGTAGGGACCGGGGCCTCGGGCCCGAGGGCGGAGTCTCGCAGCGGGCGGCGCCGGTCCCGCTGTGGGTGTCGGACGGGCGGCGTTGCGTGGGCGCCCGCTGAAGATTTCTTCCCCGGACTTGGTGGTGCGCGAAAGGTAGGATCTCCGGTTTCGACCCGACTCGGGCGCAAAAACCGACTCGTCCCCACTTGCCAACGCGTCGGCGAGGCACCCCGGCTCTCGAGAGCGTCACTCGTCGGGGTCTGTTGGGCCCCAAACGTGCGTATTTCAATGAGAGCGTTTTGAACCTTAACCCCCACTCCCTGGTTTGCCTTTTTATAGGGGGGAGGGTGTCTCCGCGGCGAATTGCCGTCCTGGGAGAAAAAAACCCGCCGAAGCCGCACGCGGACCCTCTAAAGCCGTGCATTTCCGACACGCTTCCCCGGGCGAAAACGGCTCCATGCCGGCGGGTTGCGTGGTGCGGCGCGGTGAATCGCCTTTTTCGGAAAACCTGGTCCGAGAGGTTCGGATGTCCGGGGTTGCCCGCGGAGAGCGGGCCGGGCGCTTCAGGCATAGCGTCCATCGGCTCGCCGGCCCACCCAAGGCCTCTGAGAGGGCTTTGCCCCGGGACAGGTTGGGCCCAAAACGTGCGTATTTCAATGAGAGCGTTTTGGACCTTAACCGCCACTCCCTGGTTTGCCTATTTATAGGGGGAGGGTGGTCTGGAGCTCAGCTCCATCTGCCAGGTATCAGTACAGCCATATATTGTCCATACAATACGGCAATTCCTGCAGGGTGGAGCCCAAGCCTCCGGAGCGATTCCCCCTGGGGTCTGGACAAGCCCCGCTCCCGGAGCGGCTCAAGGAAAGTGGCTGCTCGCCGTCCCTCCGGGAGGCCCTCCGTGCGCTCCGTTAACGGCGTTTCTCTGCGCGGCCGGCCCGACCCTTCATGCCCAGAACAGCGTCGGCCGGCCCGTCCGGCCTTGCCCAGAGGTGTCGGAAAGGCCGCTCCCGGGCCGCGGCCGGCCCTGCCGGAGAGCCCCGGGACGGGAGGTGCGGAAAAAGGGGCGGCCCGCCGCCCCCCCCGGCTGGGACGCCCCCCGCCAGGACACTGGCTGCAGGCGGCAACAAGGGGAGTGCAAAGAGACCGGAAGGTTGCGGCGCGGGTTCCCCCGCTCTCTGGCGAGGATGATATGGGAGATCTGCGGGCAAGGCAGGCAGGTAGGCGAGGGGCACCGGCGGGGCGGGTTGTTCACCGGGGAAGGCCGGCGGTGAGTCTCCGCCCCAAACCGAGCGCCGGTTGTGCCCCCGAGCCGAACAAGAAAGACACAGGCGGCCTCGAGGGAGCGCGCCGGAAATGATGCCAGGCAGGCAGGCAGGGCAGGCGGAGAAAGAAAAAGGGGAGACCCGGACCCGGTCAGCGGGGACCGAGTGCCGCCGGCCCCGTGGCAGATCTCCGAGTGGACTGCCGGAGAGGGAGCGGGCACCCAGCACCGAGAGAGAGAAGAGAGGGCCGCGGAGGGAAGCCCTCCTTCCTGGCAGCCGCCGAGGCGCCGGGCGGGCCCTGAGAGGCGAGAGAGAGTGAGAGGCCGAGGCCTATTGCGAACCCATCGACCTCAGGTCGGGCGAGAGGACCCGCCGGGTTGGGGCGCCGCATTTGTGGCCGACGTTCATCAGAGCCCAGAAAAGGCGTTGCTTAATACGGGCAGCAGGCCGGTGGCCATGGAAGTCGACTAGCCCTGAAAATGAATGGCACTGAGAGTGCCGCCCACACCTGGCCGTCGGGGCAGAGAGCGAGTGGGACCGCCGGGTGGTACGCCCCGACGAGTAGGAGGGCCGCCGCGGTGCGCGTCGAAGCGCCGGCCGCCAGGCCACGTGGAGCCGCCGCGGGCGCAGATCTTGGTGGTAGTAGCAAATATTGGAGTGAGATCCTCGAGGGCCGAGTGGCGGAGAAGGCTTGCATGCGATCAGCAGTTGTACATGGGTCAGTCGATCCTAAGCCCCAGGGAGGTTCCGCTCCCAGCGGAGGCGGGCGCCCCCCTCCTCGCGGGGCCGGGGCCTTTGCCCCCCGGGCGAAACGGAATCGGGTCAATATTCCCAAACCCGCAGGCGGAGCCCTCCGTCCTCCTTGGCGGTCCGATCTGCGAAGCAAGCGAGCCCAAGACGCCGGTCGGGGACCCGGGAAGAGTTTCCTTTTCTTGCTAAGGGGCGGGATCCCTGGAATCGGCTGGTCCGGAGCTAGGGCGCTGGGCGAGCCCGGACCGGCCTGGGGCCCGCCTCGTGGACAGTCCTCGCTGCGGCCGCTTCGGCCGGCGCCCAGCAGCCGGCTCAGAACTGGTACGGACCAGGGGAATCCGACTGTCTAATGAAAAACAGAGCATCGCGACGTCTGCAGCCGGGGCGCTGACGCGATGTGATTTCTGCCCAGTGCTCTGAATGTCAAAGTGAAGAAATTCAGCGAAGTGCGGGTAAACGGCGGGAGTAACTATGACTCTCTTAAGGTAGCCAAATGCCTCGTCATCTAATTAGTGACGCGCATGAATGAATTAACGAGATTCCCACTGTCCCTATCTATCTAGCGAAACCACAGCCAAGGGAACGGGCTTGGCAGAATCAGCTTGACTCTAGTCTGACCTTGTGAAGAGACACGGGGGGGGGTGTAGGATAGGTGGGAGGGCCCCAGGCCCGACGCTGAAATGCCACTACTCTCGTGGTTTCTTTACTTAGCCGGTGAGGCGGGGAGCGGGCCCAGTCTTCTGGCGCTACGGGGCCGGCCGCCTCCCGCTCCGGCGACAGCTTTAGTCGGGGACTTAAACTGGGCCGTACATCTGTCAAAGGGTAACGCAGGTGTCCTAAGGCGAGCTCAGCGAGGACGGAAACCTCGCGCGGAGCAAAAGGGCAAAAGCTCGTTTGAATCTGATTTTCAGCATGAATACAGACCGTGAAAGCGTGGCCTATCGATCCTTTTGAGCTTTGCAGTTTGAAGCGAGAGGTATCAGAAATGTTACCACAGTGATAACTGGGTAGTTGCAGCCAAGCGTTCATAGCGATGTTGCTGTTTGATCCTTCGATGTCGGCTCTTCCTATCATTGCGAAGCGTTGGATTGTTCACCCACCAATGGGGAACGTGAGCTGGCTTTGGACCGCCGTGAGACAGGTAGTTTTACCCTACTGATGAGAGGTCGCCGTCACGGCAATCCTGCTCAGTACGAGAGGAACCGCAGATTCGGACCCCTGGTTCAGGCGCTCGGTCGACAGGCCGGTGGTGCGAGACTACCACCCGAGAGATTACGGCTAAACGCCTCTAAGTCGAAATCTCTGCCGGTGTGCGGCCCGCGTCAGCGCCCACCCGCTTTTGCCTGGAGGGGGGCCGGGCCGACTCCGCCCACGGCCCCTGCCCGGGGGCCGGGAACTCCGGCGCAAGCCGAACCGCCGTCTCGAGAGGGACGCCAGATCACTTGCAGACGACTTGGGTATGGATTGGGGTGTCGTGCCCAGTAGAGCAGCCGCTTTGCTGTGATCTGCTAAAACTAAACCTTTCGATCCGAGGGATTTGCCCGCCCCGCAGACGGGCCGATCCTGGCGGGCCGGGTCGGACGACGTCGCTGCTGCGGGAGCGGCTTCTGGGAGAGGGGTGGTGGGGTCCAGCAGCGGGGGAGGAGGTCGAGCGCGGAGGGCCGGCCAACGCCGCCCGGTGGCCCTCGGGCGGACCGGCCTTGGAGGAGGAGACTGGGGAGTACCAGCGGCGGGCCCGGCGGCACTCGAACTCGGCAGAGGAACTGACGGCGGAGTAAACGAGCGCTTTCCCTGAGGCCTAGGATTGGCTGCTGGGCTGCATGTCTGACACGGCCGCCCCAAACTGACTTGAAATCCACGTTTAATAGTGTACCCCGCAGGAGGGCTCTCGGGGAGTTGCCAAGTCGGTCCCAATGCCATCGTGCGATCAGCTGTTCGGCACGGATAAACCATGGCTTCCAGCCCGAGTGCGGCATCTGGCAGCGGGCGGCGTCAGTCCCGCCGTGGGTGCCGGACGGGGAGCGTTAGTGGGTGCCCGCTAAAGATTTCTTCCTCGGACTTCGTTGACCGCGAAAGGGCTCATCTCCAGTTACGCTTCGACTCGGGCGCAAAAACTGACTCGGCCCCACCGGCGAGAGCCGGGGATACGCTGCTGGGCCGCGAGGCTTATCCGGCCGCCCAAAACCTGATTTGAAATCCGGGGCCGGAGGTGCACCCCGCAGGAGGGCTCTAATGGGAGTGGCGCCACGTGCCAGCGGGCGGGTAGGGACCGGGGCCTCGGGCCCGAGGGCGGAGTCTCGCAGCGGACGGCGCCGGTCCCGCTGTGGGTGTCGGACGGGCGGCGTTGCGTGGGCGCCCGCTGAAGATTTCTTCCCCGGACTTGGTGGTGCGCGAAAAGTCGGATCTCCGGTTTCGACCCGACTCGGGCGCAAAAACCGACTCGTCCCCACTTGCCAACGCGTCGGCGAGGCACCCCCGGCTCTCGAGAGCGTCACTCGTCGGGGTCTGTCGGGCCCCAATCGTGTGTATTTCAATGAAAGCGTTTTGAACCTTAACCCCCACTCCCTGCTTTGCCTTTTTATAGGGGGGAGGGTGTCTCCGCGGCGAATTGCCGTCCTGGGGGAAAAAAACCCGCCGAAACCGCACGCGGACCCCTCTAAAGCCGTGCATTTCCGACACGCTTCCCCGGGCGAAAAACGGCTCCATGCCGGCGGGTTGCGTGGTGCGGCGCGGTGAATCGCCTTTTTCGGAAAACCTGGTCCGAGAGGTTCGGATGTCCGGGGTTACCCGCGGAGAGCGGGCCGGGCGCTTCAGGCATAGCGGTCCATCGGCTCGCCGGCCCACCCAAGGCCTCTGAGAGGGCTTTGCCCCGGGACAGGTTGGGCCCAAAACGTGCGTATTTCAATGACAGCGTTTTGGACCTTAACCCCCACTCCCTGGTTTGCCTATTTATAGGGGGAGGGTGGTCTGAAGCTCAGCTCCAGCTGCCAGAAATCAGTACAGCCATATATTGTCCATACAATACGGCAATTCCTGCAGGGTGGAGCCCAAGCCTCCGGAGCGATTCCCCCTGGGGTCTGGACAAGCCCCGCTCCGGAGCGGCTCAAGGAAAGTGGCTGGTCGCCGGCCCGCCGGGAGGCCCTCCGGGCGCTCCGTTAACGGCGTTTCTCTGCGCGGCCGGCCCGACCCCTTCATGCCCAGAAGAGTGTCGGCCGGCCCGCCTGGCCTTGCCCAGAGGTGTCGGAAAGGCCGCTCCCGGGCCGCGGCCGGCCCTGCCGGAGAGCCCCGGGACGGGAGGTGCGGAAAAAGTGGCAGCCCGCCGCCCCGCCGGGAGGCCCCAGCGAGGACACTGGCTGCAGGCGGCAACAAGGGGAGTGCAAAGAGACCGGTAGGTTGCGGCGCGGGTTCCCCCCGCTCTCTGGCGAGGATGGTATGGGAGATCTGCGGGCAAGGCAGGCAGGTAGGCGAGGGGCACCGGCCGGGCGGGTCGTTCCCCGGGGGAGGTCGGCGCTGAGTATCCGCCCCACAAACGAGCGCCGGTCGTGCCCCCAAACCGAACAAGAAAGACACAGGCGGCCTTGAGGGAGCACGCCGGAAAGGAGGCCAGGTAGGCAGGGCAGGCCGAGAAAGAAAAAGGGGAGGCCCGGACCCGGCCAACGGGGACCGAGTGCCGCCGGCCCCGTGGCAGATCTCCGAGTGGACCGCCGGAAAGGGAGCGCGCGCCCAGCGCCGAGAGAGAGAAGAGAGGGCCGCGGAGGGAAGCCCCCATTCCTGGCAGCCGCCGAAGCGCCGGGCGGGCCCTGAGAGGCGAGAGAGAGAGTGAGAGGCCGGGGCCTATTGCGAACCCATCGACCTCAGGTCGGGCGAGAGGACCCGCCGGGTTGGGGCGCCGCATTTGGGGCCGACGCTCATCAGAGCCCAGAAAAGGCGTTGCTTGATACGGGCAGCAGGCCGGTGGGCCATGGAAGTCGACTAGCCCTGAAAATGAATGGCACTGAGAGTGCCGCCCACCCCTGGCCGTCAGGGCAGAGAGCGAGTGGGACCGCCGGCCGGGTGGTACGCCCCGACGAGTAGGAGGGCCGCCGCGGTGCGCGTCGAAGCGCCGGCCGCCAGGCCGCGTGGAGCCGCCGCGGGCGCAGATCTTGGTGGTAGTAGCAAATATTGGAGTGAGATCCTCGAGGGCCGAGTGGCGGAGAAGGCTTGCATGCGATCAGCAGTTGTACATGGGTCAGTCGATCCTAAGCCCCAGGGAGGTTCTGCTCCCAGCGGAGGCGGGCGCCCCCCTCCTCGTGGGGCCGGGGCCTCGCCCCCTGGGCGAAATGGAATCGGGTCAATATTCCCAAACCCGCAGGCGGAGCCCTCCGTCCTCCTTGGCGGTCCGATCTGCGAAGCAAGCAAGCCCCAGACACCGGTTGGGGACCCGGGAAGAGTTTCCTTTTCTTGCTAAGGGGCGGGATCCCTGGAATCGGCTGGTCCGGAGCTAGGGCGCTGGACGAGCCCGGACCGGCCTGGGGCCCGCCTCGTGGACAGTCCTCGCTGCGGCCGCTTCGGCCGGCGCCCCAACAGCCCGGCTCAGAACTGGTACGGACCAGGGGAATCCGACTGTCTAATGAAAAACAGAGCATCGCGACGTCTGCAGCCGGGGCGCTGACGCGAGGTGATTTCTGCCCAGTGCTCTGAATGTCAAAGTGAAGAAATTCAGCGAAGTGCGGGTAAACGGCGGGAGTAACTATGACTCTCTTAAGGTAGCCAAATGCCTCGTCATCTAATTAGTGACGCGCATGAATGGATTAACGAGATTCCCACTGTCCCTATCTATCTAGCGAAACCACAGCCAAGGGAACGGGCTTGGCAGAATCAGCTTGACTCTAGTCTGACCTTGTGAAGAGACACGGGGGGTGTAGGATAGGTGGGAGGGCCCCGGCCCGACGCTGAAAAACCACTACTCTCGTCGTTTCTTTACTTAGCCGATGAGGCGGGGAGCGGGCCCAGTCTTCTGGCGCTACGGGGCCGGCCGCCACCCGCTCTGGCGACAGCTTCAGTCTGGGGGTTTGACTGGGGCGGTACATCTGTCAAAGGGTAACGCAGGTGTCCTAAGGCGAGCTCAGCGAGGACGGAAACCTCGCGCGGAGCAAAAGGGCAAAAGCTCGTTTGAATCTGATTTTCAGCATGAATACAGACCGTGAAAGCGTGGCCTATCGATCCTTTTGAGCTTTGCAGTTTGAAGCGAGAGGTATCAGAAATGTTACCACAGTGATAACTGGGTAGTTGCAGCCAAGCGTTCATAGCGATGTTGCTGTTTGATCCTTCGATGTCGGCTCTTCCTATCATTGCGAAGCGTTGGATTGTTCACCCACCAATGGGGAACGTGAGCTGGCTTTGGACCGCCGTGAGACAGGTAGTTTTACCCTACTGATGAGAGGTCGCCGTCACGGCAATCCTGCTCAGTACGAGAGGAACCGCAGATTCGGACCCCTGGTTCATGCGCTCGGTCGACAGGCCGGTGGTGCTAGACTACCACCTCAGAGATTCCGGCTAAACGCCTCTAAGTCGAAATCTCTGCCGGTGTGCGGCCCGCGTCAGCGCCCACCCGCTTTTGCCTGGAGGGGGGCCGGGCCGACTCCTCCACGGACCCTGCCCGGGGGCCGGGTACACCGGCGCACGGCGTACCGCCGTCCCGAGAGGGCCGCCAGATCACTTGCAGCCGTCTTGGGTATGGATTGGGGTGTCGTGCCCAGTAGAGCAGCCGCTTTGCTGTGATCTGCTAAAACTAAACCTTTCGATCCGAGGGATTTGCCCGCGCCGCAGACGGGCCGATCCTGGCGGGTCGGGTCGGACGACGTCGCTGCTGTGGGAGCGGCTTCTGGGAGAGGGGTGGTGGGGTCCAGCAGCGGGGGGAGGAGGGCGAGCGCGGGAGGGCCGGCCGGCGCCGCCCGGTGGCCCTCGGGCGGACCGGCCTTGGAGGAGGAGACCGGGGAGGACCAGCGGCGGGCTCGGCGGCACTCGGACTCGGCAGAGGAACTGACGGCAGAGTGAACCGGCGCTTCCCCTGAGGCCGAGGATTGGCTGCTGGGCTGCATGTCTGACACGGCCGCCCCAAACTGACTTGAAATCCACGTTTAATAGTGTACCCCGCAGGAGGGCTCTAGGGGAGTTGCCAAGTCGGTCCCAATGCCATCGTGCGATCAGCTGCTCGGCACGGGGATGAACCATGGCTTCCAGCCCGAGTGCGGCATCTGGCAGCGGGCGGCGTCGGTCCCGCCGTGGGTGCCGGACGGGGAGCGTTACGAGGGTGCCCCCTGAAGATTTCTTCCTCGGACTTGGTGGTGCACGAAAGGTCGGATCTCCAGTTTCGATCCGACTCGGGCGCAAAAACCGACTCGTCCCCACTTGCCAACGCGTCGGCGAGGCACCCCAGCTCTCGAGAGCGTCACTCGTCGGGGTCTGTTGGGCCCCAAACGTCCATATTTCAATAAGAGCGTTTTGAACCTTAACCCCCACTCCCTGGTTTGCCTTTTTATAGGGGGGAGGGTGTCTCCGCGGCGAATTGCCGTCCTGGGGAAAAAAAAACCCGCCGCAGCCGCACGCAGACCCTCTAAAGCCGTGCATTTCCGACATGCTTCCCCGGGCGAAAACGGCTCCATGCCGGCGGGTTGCGTGGTGCGGCGCGGTGAATCGCCTTTTTCGGAAAACCTGGTCCGAGAGGTTCGGATGTACGGGGTTGCCCGCGGAGAGCGGGCCGGGCGCTTCAGGCATGGCGTCCATCGGCTCGCCGGCCCACCCAAGGCCTCTGAGAGGGCTTTGCCCCGGGACAGGTTGGGCCCAAAAACGTGCGTATTTCAATGACAGCGTTTTGGACCTTAACCCCCCCCTCCGTGGTTTGCCTATTTATAGGGGGAGGGTGGTCTGGAGCTCAGCTCCAGCTGCCAGAAATCAGTACAGCCATATATTGTCCATACAATACGGCAATTCCTGCAGGGTGGAGCCCAAGCCTCCGGAGCGATTCCCCCTGGGGTCTGGACAAGCCCCGCTCCGGAGCGGCTCAAGGAAAGTGGCTGCTCGCCGTCCCGCCGGGAGGCCCTCCGGGCGCTCCGTTAACGGCGTCTCTCTGCGCGGCCGGCCCGACCCTTCATGCCCAGAAGAGCGTCGGTCGGCCCGCCCGGCCTTGCCCAGAGGTGTTGGGAAGGCCGCTCCCCGGCCGCGGCCGGCCCTGCCGGAGAGCCCCGGGACGGGAGGTGCGGAAAAAGTGGCAGCCCGCCGCCCCGCCGGGAGGCCCCAGCGATGACACTAGCTGCAGGCGGCAACAAGGGGAGTGCAAAGAGGACCGGTAGGTTGCGGTGCGGGTTCCCCCCCGCTCTCTCGCGAGGATGATATGGGAGATCTGCGGGCAAGGCAGGCAGGTAGGCGAGGGGCACCGTCCGGGCGGGTCGTTCCCCGGGGGAGGTCGGCGCTGAGTATCCGCCCCACAAACGAGCGCCGGTCGTGCTCCCAAACCGAACAAGAAAGACACAGGCGGCCTTGAGGGAGCGCGCTGGAAAGGAGGCCAGGTAGGCAGGGCAGGCCGAGAAAGAAAAAGGGGAGGCCCGGACCCGGCCAACGGGGACCGAGTGCCGCCGGCCCCGTGGCAGATCTCCGAGTGGACCGCCGGAGAGGGAGCGGGCGCCCAGCGCCGAGAGAGAGAAGAGAGGGCCGCGGAGGGAAGCCCTCCTTCCTGGCAGCCGCCGAGGCGCCAGGCGGACCCTGAGAGGCGAGAGAGAGTGAGAGGCCGAGGCCTATTGCGAACCCATCGACCTCAGGTCGGGCGAGAGGACCCGCCGGGTTGGGGCGCCGCATTTGGGGCCGACGTTCATCAGAGCCCAGAAAAGGCGTTGCTTAATACGGGCAGCAGGCCGGTGGCCATGGAAGTCGACTAGCCCTGAAAATGAATGGCACTGAGAGTGCCGCCCACACCTGGCCGTCGGGGCAGAGAGCGAGTGGGACCGCCGGCCGGGTGGTACGCCCCGACGAGTAGGAGGGCCGCCGCGGTGCGCGTCGAAGCGCCGGCCGCCAGGCTGCGTGGAGCCCGCGCGGGCGCAGATCTTGGTGGTAGTAGCAAATATTGGAGTGAGATCCTCGAGAGCCGAGTGGCGGAGAAGGCTTGCATGCGATCAGCAGTTGTACATGGGTCAGTCGATCCTAAGCCCCAGGGAGGTTCCGCTCCCAGCGGCGGCGGGCGCCCCCCTCCGCCGCGGGGGCCGGGGCCTTTGCCCCCCGGGCGAAACGGAATCGGGTCAATATTCCCAAACCCGCAGGCGGAGCCCTCCGTCCTCCTTGGCTGTCCGAT